>NW_027196276.1:0-32500 GCF_038502225.1 Cherax quadricarinatus | reverse complement strand
ACAGAGACATGACTAAACTCTCCAACTTCTCTAAGAAAGACAGGCAGTATTTTTCTCACAGGACGAGACTTTAGGAAAGCTTCTGGAGGAGTATAAAAGGGTTGTTGTGCCCAGGATGGACTGTACGTGGGGCGCGTGTTGCCTCACAAACTGTACTGCCCACCACAAACTTCACTGACACAACTCTGGATTTTTCTTTCGAGCCGAGAAGCCTCTTCGTCCGGAAATCTTCTTCAGCTGGTTCTCAAGAAATTTTGTTCTTAAAGATAGCCATCACATAAAGATAATAGTCTCATAAACATGATAGATAACAGTAGATACAGAAATATATGACACAGAGGTAGTTGTCACAGAAATGTCACAAAAAAAACAGTTCTGAAAATTAAAATTTTACGACTAGACTATAAGAAGTGTGAAAAGGTTTCACAGTTGTACAAGATCAGTGACAGTGTCGAGTACTGTCTTGTGTATTGTCCACTCACAGGATGAGTGACACTGTCCAGTACTGTCTTGTGGTATGTCCACTCACAGGATGAGTGACACTGTCCAGTACTGTCTTGTGGTATGTCCACTCACAGGATGAGTGACACTGTCCAGTACTGACTTGTGGTATGTCCACTCACAGGATGAGTGACACTGTCCAGTGTTGTCTTGTGGTATGTCCACTCACAGGATGAGTGACACTGTCCAGTACTGTCTTGTGGTATGTCCACTCACAGGATGAGTGACACTATCCAGTGTTGTCTTGTGGTATGTCCACTCACAGGATGAGTGACACTGTCCAGTACTGTCTTGTGGTATGTCCACTCACAGGATGAGTGACACTGTCCAGTGTTGTCTTGTGGTATGTCCACTCACAGGATGAGTGACACTGTCCAGTACTGTCTTGTGGTATGTCCACTCACAGGATGAGTGACACTGTCCAGTGTTGTCTTGTGGTATGTCCACTCACAGGATGAGTGACACTATCCAGTGTTGTCTTGTGGTATGTCCACTCACAGGATGAGTGACACTATCCAGTGTTGTCTTGTGGTATGTCCACTCACAGGATGAGTGACACTATCCAGTGTTGTCTTGTGGTATGTCCACTCACAGGATGAGAGACACTGTCCAGTACTGTATTTATGATGACATGTTTATTCCACAGGATGAATGACGCTTCATAATAGTCTTCATAGTGGTGTTTCTACTCACAAGATGATCGACACTTCCAAAATAAATTCTTCCCTCGGGAAAAACGGAATTAAAGTCGACCTCGTGACAAAGTCTACGGACCTTTCTATTAAGATTTTAATTGCGTATACTGTAATTATTTTTTGTTGTTGCAGTTATTTTCCTTTGTGGTTATAGTTCAAAATTTGGTTGCCAGTGTGTTGCCTCTGCTGCAACAACACCACCAATAATTGCATTGCAATGGCAACGACAACATCTTGACTGTTCAAAACACTGAACTGAAGGATCCAGACGAGTCCAGCGACTCATATATAGATGACAGTAATAATGAAGTGATATTAAATTTTATCTGCGTTTTAGCAGCGCTATGTGACTTTTGGGTTTAGCGCTTGGTTTTGATTATAATAATATCTACGTTTTACGGTTTCCAAAATCATATAAAAGAAATTAAAATATTATTGATATTCATACACAATTTTTACTTTAATCCTTCATAGTATACAAGGGAACTGCTGTCTTGAAAAGAATTACATATAGTCAATAGTTCTTAAACCTTAGCAAACTCTGTGCAAAGATATCTATAAATCAGCTTTGTCCTAGCTCATATGTACAGTAATGTTAGAGTTTGGTGAGATAATTCTTCGTATTGCTCCTAATGTGTGGCTACATTTAGATTATTTAAAAAGTTGTGTTTCCTGTAGTTATTGTATATAAATTAACACCTCGAGGGAAGTGCCTTGATGCTGGTGACACACTCTTAATTTAAGGAATTAAGAGTTGTTTTCCAATTCCTTAAATCGAACCTGAATGTCTTCCAGTCCCCCAGGCACTGTATGACCCATGAACATGCTACTGCTATTACTGCTACTATTACTATTACTACTACTATTACTACTACTATTACTACTACTATTACTACTAATACTACTATTACTACTACTACTACTATTACTACTACTATTACTACTACTACTACTGCTATTACTACTACTACTACTATTACTACTACTACTATTACTATTATTACTACTACTACTACTATTGTTACTATTATTACTACTACTACTATTACTACTACTACTACTATTGTTACTATTATTACTGCTACTACTATTACTACTACTACTACTACTATATTACTCCACTACCTACCTACTGCCATTATTATTCACTACACCTACCATTGTTCACCATTATTACCTACCACTACCTAATACCTACTACCTACCACTCATCACTACCACATACCTACCATTGTCACCTACATTATTACTACCACCACTACCACTATTCACTCACCTACATTACCTACCACCACCTCACTTACCACCACTCATTACCACTGCCACTCACCACCACCACCACCACCACCACCACCACCACCACCACTACCACCACCACCACCACCTACCACCACCACCACCACCTCCACACCTTCCACCACCACCACCTACCACCACTCCACCACCACCACCATACCACCACCACCACCACCACTTGTCACCTACACACACCACCACCACCACCTCACTACTCACTACCACCACCACCACCACTACTTACCATTGTCACCACTTCTCACCACCACCACCATACATTACTACCACCACCTGTACCACCACCACCACCATACATTATTACTCCATTACTACTACCATTACCTACCACCACCCGCATTACTACCTACCACCTACCATTACTACTACTACTACTATTACTATTATGACTACTACTACTATTGTTACTATTATTACTACTATTACTATTACTACTACTATTACTATTACTACTACTATTACTACTACCACCACTATTACTACTACTATTACTACTACCTTACTACTACCTACTACTACTACTATTACTACTACTATTACTACCTACTACACCTACTACTACTACTACCTACTACCTACCTACTACTATTACTACCTACTATTACTACTTGTGTAACACTTAAAATGTATACTTGTGTTTGTAGGTTAGGTTAGGTTTGTTAGGAAACAGGACAAGGTGTCTGTTGAGGCGGATCTTAGTCAGATGATGACCCGCCATTGGAACTTTTGGTCATTTGACCTGAAGCCTTCCGCTAGCTTACCTGTCCACCTTTAAAATTATGGTCAAAGTTATAGCCATTTCTTAATGGTAATTTTGTGTTTGTACCATTTTATCATTAATTTTGTTTACATTGTCAGATACAAGTGATAAAAGTCCTTCACATTTAGAAAGATAATTATTTAACATGAGGAAGTGAGAACATGTGCACCGAGAGGCGTGTGTGTGTGTGTGTGCGTGCAGCCTTAATGACCCTCGTGTGTAGTAGAGACATTCTAAATCCCATTGACCAAGCGAACCTCCATCAAGCCCTTAAGAATGGAGAATGGGCGGTATTTAGGTTTGATTCAAGGATTGAGGGCAGCTACAGTCCCCTGGATCAAGAGCATTCAAAAGCTGAGTAATATAAGTGTTTACCGAGGCTGCTGGAGGAGGTTCAGTGGTGGTTCTTAATGTTAGTTTATTATATGTTGTTGTTCAGCCTCCCCGCCCAGGCTCCGTCTAGGGCCCTGAATCTTAATTCTTGATCCTCCCCGCGTTACCGATATTCAATGAAACCTCCTACAGGACGATCTAATCCTCCAGCCCCTGGCTGCTGTAGCCCTACGCCTCTATTGAAGTTAGCTCACTGGGGAAAATGAGAGATGTGTGATGTCTAATATGCTTGGTCTTGTTCAGGCCACCATTCATTGTTTTGTTAATGGGGTGCACTTAAATATTGTTTTGTTGCAGTGCTGAAGGACTCGCCAGCAACAAGCACTCTTTTTAATATAATAATAATAATAATAATAATAATAATAATAATAATAATAATAATAATAATAATAATAATAATAATAATAATAATCGATGTTTTCTTGCATTTTGGTGAGATTTTGATTATTTTCATTTTAATATTTAAAACTAAAATATCATAAATTTTAAATTTCTTCGGTGTATTATTCCGAGTATTTTTTTTTTAAATATTCAACTCTAAATGGTTATAATTGACCATAATTTTTAAAGGGGTGGACCGGTAAGCCAGCGGAAGGCCTCCGTCAGATGACCAAAAGCTCCAACGGCGGGTCATCATCTGACTAAAGACTCGCGTCAGGATGTACTTGTCCTGTTTCCTGACAAACTTGACCTAACCTTTTAAATATTTACTTTTTTCTCAGTAATAATTGTGCGAAATATTATGATACTTTGGAATGGTATGATAAACTACTTATTTTATTAGTTTTAATTAAGTATTTTACACGGCGGTGGTGGTAAAAGTGGTTTTTTTTAATTATTTCATTAGAGAAGATTATAGCCTAGTGTGCCATCGCTTTCAGTTGCCAGACTATCAGCCAGCCTAGTGTACCATCGCTTTCAGTTGCCAGACTATCAGCCAGCCAGTGTGCCATCGCTTTCAGCTGCCAGACTATCAGCCAGCCTAGTGTGCCATCGCTCTCAGCTGCCAGACTATCAACCAGCCTAGTGTGCCATCGCTTTCAGCTGCCAGACTATCAGCCAGACTAGTGTGCCATCGCTCTCAGCTGCCAGACTATCAGCCAGCCTAGTGTACCATCGCTTTCGGCTGCCAGACTATCAGCCAGCCTAGCGTGCCATTGAACTGCATCACACCATAGCTCTCAGCTGCAAGACTATCAACCAGCCTAGTGTGCCATCGCTCTCAGCTACCAGACTATCAACCAGCCTAGCGTGCCATAGCTCTCAGCTGCAAGACTATCAACCAGCCTAGCGTGCCATCGCTCTCAGCTGCAAGACTATCAACCAGGCTCAACAACAATGGAGAGACAGACAAATTAAACGAAAACACGAAATTCTGAGAAACAGGTCAGTATTCTAGTATGAAAGTACCAGGAGTGAGGTCAATATTGTCACGGAAAATTACAAGGAATAAGTCAATAAGGTATTTGAAATATCTAGAAAAAGGTCAATAGTGTAGTTTGAAATACGGAGTAACGAATCAACAATTCATTAAAGAATTTTAAAATACGTAATGTAATACGTAATGTAATACGTAATGTAATACGTAATGTAATACGTAATGTAATACGTAATGTAATACGAACTTCGGAGGAATGGGTCATCAGTGTTAAATGAAATTCATGGGAACTTTTCAATAATGTGTTCCTATACGACCCCTAGTGGGTTTAGCTCTTCTTTTGTTGATTATAATAATAATGGTCAATAATGTGTATCAGCTAGTACACTACAACCCTGGTGAATAATTTATAACGTTGGTGTAATGGTGGCGGATAATTCATCAGGCCGGGAATATTAATCAATAACTGTCACACAAACCAACTTTATTTAGCAAGTGTGAATAAGCCTAAGCGAGAGAGAGAGAGAGAGAGAGAGAGAGAGAGAGAGAGAGAGAGAGAGAGAGAGAGAGAGAGAGAGAGAGAGAGAGGAAGAAAGAGATAGATAGAGAGAGAGAGAGAGAGAGAGAGAGAGACAGACAGACAGACAGAGAGAGAGAGAGAGAGAGAGAGAGAGAGAGAGAGAGAGAGAGAGAGAGAGAGAGAGAGAGAGAGAGAGAGAGAGTTATATAGAGAGAGAGAGAGAGAGAGAGAGAGAGAGAGAGAGAGAGAGAGAGAGAGAGAGAGAGAGAGAGAGAGAGAGAGAGAGAGAGAGAGAGAGAGAGAGAGAGAGAGAAAGAGAGAGAGAGAGAGAGAGAGAGAGAGAGAGAGAGAGAGAGAGAGAGAGAGAGAGAGAGAGAGAGAGAGGAAGAGAGAGAGAGAGAGAGAGAGAGAGAGAGAGAGAGAGAGAGAGAGAGAGAGAGAGAGAGAGAGAGAGAGAGAGAGAGAGAGAGAGAGAGAGAGAGAGAGAGAGAGAGAGAGAGAGAGAGAGAGAGAGAGAGAGAGAGAGGAAGAAAGAGAGAAAGAGAGAGGAACAAAGAGAGAGAGACAGACAGACTGTGAAGATCTGAGGAACTTTAGCTTCCCTATTTAGAAGTAAGAAAAAAAACATTATTTTCCTCTGGTTTTATGAGAGTAGAATTAAGGTTGTATTAGAGTAGTTAATGTATTATTTTATCAGAATTTTGGACGTCATATGAAACTTAATATTAAAAACACCTGTGTAGGTTAGCACAGTTAATGAAGGCTCGATCCTCCGCCAGCAAATGGGGACCCAGTCTCTGACCAATCCTTTTTTTTTATCATGAACTAATGTTAAGAGTCAATAAAAAGTCAGCGCTTCTCCATTTATATAAGGCAGTGGTTCCCAAACTTTTTCAGCTTGTTACCCAATTTAACATGCCACATAAAGCATGTTACCCCTTTCACAAAATGTTGTTATTATTGATATATATGGCTAAACGTGAACGTATACAGCCTCGCATACTCTGCTAATCCTAGCAAACCATTGAAAACGTAAGAACAAATACATACATTATATATAAAATTAATAATAGCTACAAATTCACAGTAACAGTAAAGGGTAAATACTAACTATATACTGAACAGGGCAGTACACATACATACCAGCTTATGTCTACTCTGGCTGATGCTCACAGATAAACTGACAGTGTGAAATAGAGGCAGCCTCAGGAAGTGAGTGACACGTACTGACAGGTCGATCTGGGCTACTGAGTGACTTTTGTCCTGAAGCATACTTGTCAAAATACTTTCGGGTTTCCACACAACTTAGCTATATATTTCTTCTTTTCTAATACTGTATATTAGTTTTTGATGTTTATTGTTATTTGGTTTAACTTTATTACTTACTTATAATAGGTTTACTTTACAACTTTATATACTAAGACAAAGTTAACAATAATCCTCATACTGGGTACCGCATTGTTTTCTTGATTTTCAGAATTCATAACTTTTTTTTCTGTCACCCTCCATTACCCCCTAAAAATGGTTAATTACTCTGGGGTAATTTACCATCAGTTTGGGAAAACCACTGATATAAGGTACAATAATTTCTCAGGAATGTGCCTAAAGTGGAAGTATACTTCCATACTACATAGTATGTAGAGTATACTACAATACTCTGTATTATATACTGACGACAATAAAGTGCCTAAAGTACACATTTATTGTGTACATGCTATCGATTTTACATTTATTACTACTTAATAACTGTTAATGTGCATTATTCCATACAATGTAATAATTTAATTTATTATCCCAAATAATGGCGACCCTAGAAACTAAGGAATATATACACTGAGAGGTGTATGCTTCACTATATATATATATATATATATATATATATATATATATATATATATATATATATATATATATATATATATATATATGTATATATATTTATATATATATATATATATATATATATATATATATATATATATATATATATATATATATATATATATATATATATATATATATATTAAAAGTTTTTTTTTAAATTTCCCCATGTTAGGTATATACACATGTCTGTCACTATATATATATTAAGAGTTTCTTTAAATCTGCTTTCTTATGGTATTATGTTCTTCACGCTAGGTTTTCAAAGTTTTCTTGATTGGTGGTGAACGGGTTAGGTGCGGCCTTAATGACCCTCGTGTAGTCGATAACCATTAAACCCCATTAGCTTACCTGTTCCTCAACTGTTTGAGTCACTTCAAGTGTGTTGTTGAAGGTCTCTTGATCCATGGAATTAGTGCTACCCAACCCTTGGATCAAGCCTGGTTACCTCTTACATTCCCTCTGTGTTGTTATATGACCCTGCTGGTTTAACACTTCTCAGTGAATATAATAATTGATAATAAAGGCGAGAGGACATTGTAGCTGGGAATATTGCAGTGAGCGGAATATTACAAGGGAAATATAGTGAGAGACAATGATAGTGAGGGGGAAATATCGTGGTGTTAGAAATATTGTAGTGAGAATAAAGATGATACTTAGTGAAAAAGATTTTTAGAGGAAAGATATCACTACCTCTATCATCACCATTATGACCATCACTATCAGGGACCACCTAGTAATAGCACCACCACCACCATTATCACTATTCAGTTACCAGGTAAAAATATTTTAGTATAGTATTATAGGTTTGTAGTACTCTCCTATTTGTAGTTGCAGGGGTTGGGTCGTAGCTCCTGGCCCCGTGTTTGATTATGCTGAAAAACCTCCTGGACAGGCAGCAGAGATCCCAGGTTAGGTTAGGTAGGTTTGTCAGGAAACAGGACAAGTGTTTCCTGACGCGGGTCTTAGTCATATGATGACCCACAGCTGGAGCTTTTGGTCATCTGACCGAGGCCTTCCGCTGATACCAGCATGAGATGGATAAAACCACTAATCAAACGTTTTGATATAGTTTGGTGTAGAGAGATCTTCATCTCCTGCTTAATGTGTGTATTTGGCGAAGGGGGTCGAGACTCAGCTCCTGGCCCCGCCTATAAGACCACCTTGACCGGTATCACTGATTTCTGGCCTTTCGGGAATCATCATATCTACTCTTGAAGCTGCGTAGAGGTTTGCCTCCACTGTCTCATCCAGTTCTACTTTTCAACTAAATTGAGACTTAAGAAATATTTTCTTACATCTCTATGGTTCATCTGTGTCAGCTTCCAGCTGTGTCACCTTGATGCTCTTCCTCTTAATTTAAATAGTCCATCCCTGTCTGCTCTGTCAGTTGCTCTTAGGATTTTTTATGATTACGATTTCGTAGAATTTATAATTAATCATGGTTATGTAAGCGTTTCACCTGTCGACGAAATGTTTCGTAAATTGATACCCAACTGTTGGGCATGTCTTGCCCATCAAGATTTTATATATAATTATGTTCCCCTTGTCCTTCTGTTCGTCAATGTAGTCAGGTTTAGTTCTTTCAACTTGTGTGTGTGTGTGTGTGTGTGTGTGTGTGTGTGTGTGTGTGTGTGTGTGTGTGTGTGTGTGTGTGTGTGTGTGTGTGTGTGTGTGTGTGTGTGTGTGTGTTTGTGTGTGTGTGTGTGTGTGAGTGTGTGTGTGTGTGTGTGTGTGTGTGTGTGTGTGTGTGTGAGTGTGTGTGTGAGTGTGTGTGTGTTTGTGTGTGTGTGTGTGTGTGTGTGTGTGTGTGTTTGTGTTTTTGTGTGTGTGTGTGTGTGTGTGTGTGTGTGTGTGTGTGTGTGTTTGTGTGTGTGTGAGTGTGTGTGTGCGTGTGTGTGTGAGTGTGTGTGTGTGTGTGTGTGTGTTTGTGTGTGTGTGTGTGTGTGAGTGTGTGTGTGTGTGTGTGTGTGTGTGTGTGTGTGTGTGTGTGTGTGTGTGTGTGTGTGTGTGTGTGTGTGTGTGTGTGTGTATGTGTGTGTGTGTGTATGTGTATGTGTGTGTGTGTGTATGTGTGTGTGTGTGTGTTTCTTGTGTGTGTGTGTGTGTGTGTTTGTGTGTGTGTGTGTGTACTCACCTAGTTGTACTCACCTAGTTGAGGTTGCAGGGGTCGATTCCAAGCTCCTGGCCCCGCCTCTTCACTGGTAGCTACTAGGTCACTCTCCCTGAACCGTGAGCTTTATCATACCTCTGCTTATGTGTGTGTGTGTGTGTGTGTGTGAGTGTGTGTGTGTGTCTGTGTGTGTGTGTTTGTGTGTGTGTGTGCGTGCGTGTTCTTTCGCTTCCCGAAGGTTACTAAAAATGGAGCAGACTGGACTAAGCAGCTTAACTGGAGATGTGGCTGATGCATTTTCCTGTCCTCCCTGCACAGCAGTCTTCCCTCCGCTCCCCCCCCTCTCTCTCTCTCTCTCTCTCTCTCTCTCTCTCTCTCTCTCTCTCTCTCTCTGTCTTCTCGGGAGAGACGGTAAGCGACACGTTGATGCTATCTGTCATTTTCCAGCAATCTGCGAGAGTAGTCCAGGAGGAAGAGTTTTAGTTGACAAAATGCACGCGACGTTGAATTGGGGAGTTATCCGTGATCTTCTGCTGGGGGCCTCGTTACTGTGTGTGTGTGTGTGTGTGTGTGTGTGTGTGTGTGTGTGTGTGTGTGTGTGTGTGTGTGTGTGTGTGTGTGTTTCCGTGTGCTTGTGTGTGTGTGTGTGTGTGTGTGTGTGTGTGTGTGTGTGTGTTTACGTGTGCTTGTGTGTGTGTGTGTGTGTGTGTGTGTGTGTGTGTGTGTGTGTGTGTGTGTGTGTGTGTGTGTGTGTGTGTGTGTGTATGTGTGTGTTTACGTGTGCTTGTGTGTGTGTGTGTGTGTGTTTACGTGTGCTTGTGTGTGTGTTCATGTGCGTATACGTGTGCGTGTGTGTGTGTGTACTCACCTAGTAGTGGTTGCAGGCGTCGATTCACAGCTCCTGGCCCCGCCTCTTCACTGGCTACTACTAGGTCACTCTTCCTGCTCCATTAGCTTGATCATACCTCTTCTTAAAGCTATGTATGGATCCTGCCTCCACTACATCACTTCCCAGACTATTCCTCTTCCTAACAACTCTTTGACTGAAGAAATACTTCCTAACATCCCTGTGATTCATCTGAGTTTTCAGTTTCCAACTGTGACCCCTTGTTGCTGTGTCCCATCTCTGGAACGTTCTCTCTCTGTCCACCTTGTCGATTCCTCTCAGTATTTTATATGTCGTTATCATGTTCCCTTTGTCTCTCCTGTCCTCCAGTGTCGTTAGGTCGATTTCCCTTAACCTCTCCTCGTAAGATATAACCCTTAGCTCTGGGACTAGTCTTGTTGCAAACCTCTGCACTTTCTCTAGTTTCTTTACGTGCTTGGCTAGGTGTGGGTTCCAGACTGGTGCCGCATACTCCAATATGGGCCTAACGTACACGGTGTACAGGGTCCTGAACGATTCCTTATTAAGATGTCGGAATGCTGTTCTGAGGTTTGCTAGGCGCCCATATGCTGCAGCAGTTATTTGGTTGATGTGCGCTTCAGGAGATGTGCCTGGTGTTATACTCACCCCAAGATCTTTTCCCTTGAGTGAGGTTTGTAGTCCCTGACCCCATAGACTGTACTCCGTTTGCGGTCTTTTTTGCCCTTCCCCAATCTTCTTGACTTTGCACTTGGTGGGGTTGAACTCCAGGAGCCAGTTGCTGGACCAGGTCTGCAGCCTGTCCAGATCCCTTTGTATTTCTGCCTGGTCCTCGTCCAATTGGATTCTTCTCATCAACTTCACATCATCTGCAAACAGGGACACTTCGGAGTCTCTGTGTGTGTGTGCGTGCGTGTGCGTGTGTGTGTGTGTGTACTCACCTATTTGTGGTTGCAGGGGTCGAGTCCTAGCTCCTGGCCCCCGCCTCTTCACCGGTTGCTACTAGGCCCTCTCTCTCCCCGCTCCATGAGCTTTATCAAACCTCGTCTTAAAACTGTGTATGATTCCTGCCTCCACTACGTCATTTTCTAGGCTATTCCACTGCCTTACAACTCTATGACTGAAGAAATACTTCCTACTATCTCTCTGACTCATTTGTGTCTTCAACTTCCAATTGTGGCCTCTTGTTTCTGTGTCCCCTCCCTGGAACATCCTGTCTTTGTCCACCTTGTCTATTCCACGCAGTATTATATATGTCGTTATCATGTCTCCCCTGACCCTCCTGTCCTCCAGTGTCGTCAAGCCGATTTCCCTTAATCTTTCTTCATAGGACATTCCCCTTAGCTCTGGAACTAACCTTGTCGCAAACCTTTGTACTTTCTCTAGTTACTTGACGTGCTTTATCAAGTGCGGGTTCCAAACAGGTGCTGCATACTCCAGTATGGGCCTGACATACACGGTGTACAGTGTCTTGAATGATTCCTTACTAAGGTATCGGAATGCTGTTCTCAGGTTTGCCAGGCGCCCATATGCTGCAGCAGTTATCTGATTGATGTGTACTTCCGGAGACATGCTCGGTGTTATACTCACCCCAAGATCTTTCTCCTTGAGTGAGGTTTGCAGTCTTTGGCCACCTAGCCTATACTCTGTCTGTGGTCTTCTGTGCCCTTCCCCTATCTTCATGACTTTGCATTTGGCAGGATTAAATTTGAGAAGCCATTTGCTGGACCAGGTGTCCAGTCTGTCCAGGTCTCTTTGAAGTCCTGCCTGGTCCTCATCAGATTTAATTCTCCTCATTAACTTCACATCATCTGCAAACAGGGACACTTCTGAGTCTAACCCTTCCGTCATGTCGTTCACATATACCAAAAATAGCACTGGTCCTAGGACCGACCCCTGTGGGACCCCGCTCGTCACAGGTGCCCACTGTGATACATCATTACGTACCATGACTCGTTGTTGCCTCCCTGTCAGGTATTCTCTGATCCATTGCAGTGCCCTTCCTGTTATATGCGCCTGATGCTCTAGCTTCTGCACTAATCTCTTGTGAGGAACTGTGTCAAAGGTCTTCTTGCAGTCCAAGAAGATGCAATCAACCCACCCCTCTCTCTCGTGTCTTACTTCTGTTATTTTATCATAAAACTCCAGAAGGTTTGTGACACAGGATTTGCCTTCCGTGAATCCGTGCTGGTTGGCATTTATACTCTTGTTCCGTTCCAGGTGCTCCACCACTCTCCTCCTGATAATCTTCTCCATAATTTTGCATACTATACACGTCAATGACACAGGTCTATAGTTTAGTGCCTCTTTTCTGTCTCCTTTTTTAAAAATGGGAACTACATTTGCCGTCTTCCATACCTCAGGTAGTTGCCCAGTTTCCAGGGATGTGTTGAAGATTGTGGTAAGTAGCACGCACAACATATCTGCTCCCTCTCTAAGGACCCACGGGGAGATGTTGTCCGGTCCCATTGCCTTTGAGGTATCGATGTCCCTTAGCAGTTTCTTCACCTCCTCCTCATCTGTATGTATGTCGTCCAACACTTGTTGGTGTATTCCTTGCTGGTGTCCCCATCTGGTCTTTTCCCCCCAGATTCCTTCCTGTCTCTACTGTAAATACTTCCTTAAATCTCGTGTTGAGCTCCTCACATACCTCTTGATCGTTTCTTGTGAGTTCTCCACCTTCTTTCCTCAGCCTTATCACCTGGTCCTTGACTGTTGTCTTCCTCCTAATGTGGCTATACAGCAGTTTCGGGTCAGATTTGACTTTCGATGCTATGTCGTTTTCATACTGTCGCTGGGCCTCCCTCCTTATCTGTGCATACTCGTTTCTGGCTCTTCTACTAATCTCCTTGTTTTCCTGGGTCCTATGCCTCCTGTACCTTTTCCATTCTCTGTTTGCACTTAGTTTTGTGTGTGTGTACTCACCTATTTGTACTCACCTATTTGTGGTTGCAGGGGTCGAGTCCTAGCTCCTGGCCCCGCCTCTTCACCGGTTGCTACTAGACCCTCTCTCTCCCCGCTCCATGAGCTTTATCAAACCTCGTCTTAAAACTGTGTATGGTTCCTGCCTCCACTACGTCATTTTCTAGGTTATTCCACTGCCTTACAACTCTATGACTGAAGAAATACTTCCTACTATCTCTCTGACTCATTTGTGTCTTCAACTTCCAATTGTGGCCTCTTGTTTCTGTGTCCCCTTCCTGGAACATCCTGTCCTTGTCCACCTTGTCTATTCCACGCAGTATTTTATATGTCGTTATCATGTCTCCCCTGACCCTCCTGTCCTCCAGTGTCGTCAGGCCGATTTCCCTTAATCTTTCTTCATAGGACATTCCCCTTAGCTCTGGAACTAACCTTGTTGCAAACCTTTGTACTTTCTCTAGTTTCTTGACGTGCTTTATCCAGTGCGGGTTCCAAACAGGTGCTGCATACTCCAGTATGGGCCTGACATACACGGTATACAGTGTCTTGAATGATTCCTTACTAAGGTGTCGGAATGCTGTTCTCAGGTTTGCCAGGCGCCCATATGCTGCAGCAGTTATCTGGTTGATGTGTGCTTACGGAGACATGCTCGGTGTTATACTCACCCCAAGATCTTTCTCCTTGAGTGAGGTTTGCAGTCTTTGGCCACCTAGCCTATACTCTGTCTGTGGTCTTCTGTGCCCTTCCCCTATCTTCATGACTTTGCATTTGGCAGGATTAAATTCGAGAAGCCATTTGCTGGACCAGGTGTCCAGTCTGTCCAGGTCTCTTTGAAGTCCTGCCTGGTCCTCATCAGATTTAATTCTCCTCATTAACTTCACATCATCTGCAAACAGGGACACTTCTGAGTCTAACCCTTCCGTCATGTCGTGTGTGTGTGTGTGTGTGTGTGTGTGTGTGTGTGTGTGTGTGTGTGTGTTTGTGTGTGTGTGTGAAAAATGGGGAGAGAGAGTAGAGAACAGTGTAGTGATCAGTGTGATCAGTTCTGTATAGAACGTCAATTACTCCATTATTATTTTTATCTTCAAAGAAAATTCAACAATGCATTATATATTAAAACGCATATTTATAACAGAGCTGTAATATATATATATATATATATATATATATATATATATATATATATATATATATATATATATATATATATATATATATATATATATATATATATATATATATATATATATATATATATATATATATATATATATATATATATGTACACATAATTATAAGCTTAATTTTTGAAAAATATAACCTCATAAATTACTGAATTAATAAAGACCCAGAGTGAGCCAATATTTAATGTGAGTACATTAATGCAACTCTCAGAGGTTATATGCAACGAGAGATATACATATATCTTAGTGTATATACACTGATTTTTTTTTAAACCATATTGTTGGGATTAAAATATTCTTGTCTGGTACTGAGCAGGTTACATACAGCGTTAATTACTACTGACTCAAGAAATCGTAATGACACGATTGCAAATAAACTACGGTACGGCTACAAACTCTAGCTCAAGTTATAACGATTTCTTGAGCCATGATCACTGCTTTGAGGGGACTTGAGCTAGAGCTCGTCACGGCCACGCTGGCGGGAGATTCAGTTGTAAAAACTTGCATTTGTGGTCACAGTGGTGCCTGTGCTAACCTTCCTATGGTGTATAAATATACCTAGTTGGATGAATCTTATTGTAGCCAGCTGGTCCAGTGGCTACCTCGTCGGTTTTGCGACTCACTCATCCTGAGTTCAATCCCCGTCCGTACCGTGGTTAGCCTTAATTCCCCTCGTGTAGTAGATAGGCTTTAAACCTAATAAATTCTCCAACCAACGCAAATGTTATAGGAGCACGATAAGCGTTGTATGATCCTCACGGGTCATACAGCGTTTAACATACGCTCTTGATTCGAGAAATTGGAGCTACCCTCCCTGTCTCACATTAAATCTGATGACCTAACATTCCCTAGACACTGTATGATCCGAAAAATATGATAACGATCTGGAATATATGGGAAGTGAAGAAACAGTAATGTATGGGAAGTGAAGAAATTATAATGTATGGGAAATAAAGAAATAGGAATGTTATGGTGGAGAACGTGGAAGAGTCAGCGCCAAGACGCTGGTTACCCGCCCTGTCTAGAAATCCTTTCATCTCTTCCTTTCAAGCTTCTACGATTTTCAACTTTTTTCCCTTGCCCTCTTTGCTCCGTACATTCTCCTTACCTCTCGTTTCTCATTCTCAATACTTCTATTTCCTCTACCTGCTTACCTCCCTTTTACCTTGTACCTCTTCTTTTTTCCGTCCCTCTCCTTTGCTCCCTCTCCACTACCTACTCCCTCCCTCCACTCCTTGGCGTAGCTCAGATTCTCTCTCCCCTTTCAATTTCCCGCCCTTCATCTCCCCTTCTTGATAATGATTTTCCCCTCGCTAGAAAGCCGATAAGGAGACAGGAGAGGGCAATTAAGAGGACCTCAGCAGCAGCGAGACGGAGGAAGTTGAAACGTGATGGGGGAAGGGGACGTGTTGTGGGTAGGGGGCCTGTGGTAGATGGTGGGAAGGGAGGGGATATAGAGGAGGAAGGAGGGGAAGGGATATAGGAAAGGAAAGGGGAAGAAGGATATGGGGAAAGAATGTTTTATTAAACTTGCTGCTGTGTTGGTCGGGGGGGGAGATATGGATCTCTGCAGTAGTGGAAGGTGGTTACCAGATGGTTGGTGGAGGTGAGAGTAGCAATGATCAGTTTGTTATCACAATCCTGGGATCAGCAGGCAGTGAGGGAGAGTTTGCAGCTTGTGGTTAATTCCTTGAACAAGGAATCAGCGCCTGCGACTCTTTAACCTTCTCCCAGCAAGTAATTTTCCCGGAACAGAGGTAGACGTCTTCATGTGGGAGCTAAACGAGGTGCCTTAGGAGGTGCTTGTGCCGTCGGGTAGACCTTCTAGCGATGAACAAATAAAAGTGAAGTCAGGCTTCTTCAAACGACTGACGATTTTTCAAATTGATTTTCAATGCAAGAAAATTTTAAATTAATAGTTCATGTGGCAAGCACCTAGGCTTACTCTGGCCTAGAACCTCTGACTTATCCCTGAGGCACTACTCTGAGAGTATCCAGAGCTCTAGCCTAGAACCTCTGACTTATCCCTGAGGCGCTACTCTGAGAGTATCCAGGGCTCTAACCTAGAACCTCTGACTTATCCCTGAGGCGCTACTCTGAGAGTATCCAGGGCTCTAGCCTAGAACCTCTGACTTATCCCTGAAGCACTACTCTGAGAGTATCCAGGGCTCTAGCCTAGAACCTCTGACTTATCCCTGAGGCACTACTGTGAGAGTATCCAGGGCTCTAGCCTAGAACCTCTGATTTATCCCTGAGGGGCTACTCTGAGAGTATCCAGGGCTCTAGCCTAGAACCTCTGACTTATCCCTGAGGCACTACTCTGAGAGTATCCAGGGCTCTAGCCTAGAACTTCTGACTCATCCCTGAGGCGCTACTCTGAGAGTATCCAGGGCTCTAGCCTAGAACCTCTGACTTATCCCTGAGGCACTACTCTGAGAGTATCCAGGGCTCTAGCCTAGAACCTCTGACTTATCCCTGAGGGGCTACTCTGAGAGTATCCAGGGCTCTAGCCTAAAACCTCTGACTTATCCCTGAGGCACTACTCTGAGAGTATCCAGGGCTCTAGCCTAGAACTTCTGACTCATCCCTGAGGCGCTACTCTGAGAGTATCCAGGGCTCTAGCCTAGAACCTCTGACTTATCCCTGAGGCGCTACTCTGAGAGTATCCAGGGCTCTAACCTAGAACCTCTGACTTATCCCTGAGGCGCTACTCTGAGAGTATCCATGGCTCTAGCCTAGAACTTCTGACTCATCCCTGAGGCGCTACTCTGAGAGTATCCAGGGATCTAGCCTAGAACCTCTGACTTATCCCTGAGGCGCTACTCTGAGAGTATCCAGGGCTCTAGCCTAGAACCTCTGACTTATCCCTGAGGCACTACTCTGAGAGTATCCAGGGCTCTAGCCTAGAACCTCTGACTTATCCCTGAGGCACTACTCTGAGAGTATCCAGGGCTCTAGCTTACCCAAGCTAAGAGCATCAAATACAATGGAAACAAGTTATTAACGACTTCAAAAACGACCTTCCATAAAATAATCTCAGGGTATACATGAAGTGAAGCTGCCCAGAGCGAGAACGGTTGATTGAGCTGGGCTCTGATCACTGATATTATGTGGAATTTATGCAGGCAAAAAAGTAGTTTATATTCGAAAATGTATATTATAGCAAATATTTTTTTTATAAATTCATAGGATAATATTACTTGGGAAAATGGTTATAATCATAACCATAATTTTTAAACGGGTGGACCGGTAAGCCAGTGGAAGACCTCGGTCAAATGACCGAGGTCATCATGTGACTAAGACCCGCGTCAGGAAACACTTGTCCTGTTGCCTGACTAACCTTAACTAATCTAACTTAATTACGTTGGAACATTTGCGCAATGATTTATCTGATGTGAAAACTGACAAGCAGAAAAAGAAATCATTAATTAAAAATCTTATAGAAAATTATTGCATGTTGAAGATTGATTGTGACAAAAGTGAGAAAAGATTTCTATTAGAAAACACTAGGGGTTGATTTTATATATATATATATATATATATATATATATATATATATATATATATATATATATATATATATATAAACACTGATCTCTTGCTGAAGGAGACTCGAACCTACGAACCTTGGAACAAGGTACGCAGTGCTTTACCAATCTACCCACACTGGACAATACCTTGGCGTGCAGCTTGCACTACATGTTGATCCAAGGCAGCCAGCTTTCAGGGAGAAGGCTTACAGCTTTTCATCTCATCCCATGCATGCCTCAGCCTTACTAGAGATTTTAACAATGCAAGCAATTCGCAAGAGCAGGCGAAATATATAGATTGGTATAGCACTCCGTACCTTGTTCCAAGGTACGTAGGTTCGAGTCTCCTTCAGCCAGAGATCAGTGTTTGTGTATATTTCGCCTGCTCTTGCGAATTCCTTGCATTGTTAAAATCTCTAGTAGAATTGCGGATGAGCAAGGAGGCTTCAGAGTGGGTAGGGGATGTGTAGATCAAGTGTTTACATTGAAGCATATATGTGAACAGTATTTAAATAAAGGTAGGGAAGTTTTTATTGCATTTATGGATTTAGAAAAGGCATGTGATAGAGTGGATAGGGGAGCAATGTGGCAGATGTTGCAAGTATATGGAATAGGTGGTAAGTTACTAAATGCTGTAAAGATTTTTAATGAGGATATTGAGGCTCAGGTTAGGGTGTGTAGAAGAGAGGGAGACTACTTCCCGGTAAAAGTAGGTCTTAGACAGGGATGTGTAATGTCACCATGATTGTTTATTATATTTATAGATGGGGTTGTAAAAGAAGTAAATGCTAGGGTGTTCGGGAGAGGGGTGGGATTAAATTATGGGGAATTAAATACAAAATGGGAAATGACACAGTTACTTTTTGCTGATGATTCTGTGCTTATGGGAGATTCTAAAGAAAAATTGCAAAGGTTAGTGGACGAGTTTGGGAGAGTGTGTAAAGGTAGAAAGTTTTAAGTGAACATAGAAAAGAGTAAGGTGATGAGAGTATCAAATGATTTAGATAAAGAAAAATTGGATATCAAATTGGGGAGGAGTATGGAAGAAGTGAATGTTTTCAGATATTTGGGAGTTGACGTGTCAGCAGATGGATTTATGAAGGATGAGGTTAATCATAGAATTGATGAAGGAAAAAAGGTGAGTGGAGCATTGAGGTATATGTGGAGGCAAAAAATGTTATCTAAGGAGGCAAAGAAGGGAATGTATGAAAGTATAGTAATACCAACACTCTCATATGGGTGTGAAGTTTGGGTTGTAAATGCTGCAGTAAGGAGGCGGTTGGAGGCAGTGGAGATGTCCTGTCTAAGGGCAATGTGTGGTGTAAATAAAGAATCTTAAAAAACTTACCTAACCTTATTATAACAAAAACAATTTATTTTAGCCTAATTCAACCATATATATTTTAGATTTGTTTACAATAATTTAATACTAAACAAAGACAGTGAAATATATTTTTTTGTTAGGTTCAGAATGATTTTGGCGAAATTATTGCATACACAAATTTTCACTTGTCTTATATGGCAAGATGAGCGTTGCTATTTAAGCCAAGATCGCAAGTTCTGCCTATTCGGCACGACATATATATATATATATATATATATATATATATATATATATATATATATATATATATATATATATATATATATATATATATATATATATATATATATATATATATATATATATATATATATATATATATATATAGACCTATAGACCTAGCACTTTCCTATATATATATATATATATATATATATATATATATATATATATATATATATATATATATATATATATAGCCCAATGTCATCACCGACCTTTTTTACAAATTATTTAATTCTTTCGCGTGCAGGAATAATTTAGTGTTAGATGGAATTCATAAGAATTGTCCATTAATTTGTTTTCCAATGTGAGTTAAGTTCATTCAGAGACGAACGAGAATCAGTTACGATCAAAAAGTCGAGTTCATTGGCATAAATTAGCTACAGTGCCATTGTGATGGCAAACAATTCAATTTGTTGTGCAAGAAAGGTATAAAATACCGACAATATGAAAGTTAAGACACATGTGCAACATCTGGATATCTTTATTGTAGACGTTTCGCCATCCAGTGGCTTTATCAATACATTATGTCCTAGAATCTGTATTGATAAAGCCACTGGATGGTGAAACGTCTACAATAAAGATATCCAGATGTTGCACATGTGTCTTAACTTTCAATTCAATTTGTATTAAGGAGCAGGATCTAGACGGGTAAGTAAGTCTTACTTGAAGAGGCAACAAGAGCAGTGAAAAACTGCCACCTGGTCAACCAGGAAACAAACAACAGCTGCGCGTTTGCTGCTGCCTCTTCCCAAGTTCACCCATCATTTAGAACTATTTTTCATGAGAAATTTTATAAATAACTTTTTGGAGAAAAGCGCAGGTGTGTGTTTTTTGTGCGCCTATGTTAGTGTATACTTTTTTGTTTCTTTGTTTTTTCCTGTGTGGGGGTGATTTGTGCGTCTGTTACTGTGTATGTTTTGTGCTGGTGTGTGTTTGTTTTTAGTGATTGTTATGTGTAGTAGTAGTAGTTGTAATTACTAGTTGTTAAAAGCACTTGTCAATAAACATTTGGCCTTTGTGTGTGTGTGTGTGTGTTTCAATCTCAAGTGTGTGTGCGTGTTTCAATCTCAAGTGTGTGTGTGTGTGTGTGTGTGTGTGTGTGTGTGTGTGTGTGTGTGTGCACACATTCCTGGAGTGGAACCACAGTCGATGGCCTCCACTCCAAACCAACAGATACAGATACTAATGCCGGAAAAAAAATCCCCCCCCAGTACCAACAATACCACCAGTCCGATAACATTCTTCTTTGCAAATATACAGGGTCTAAAGCCAGCAACAAACAACAAAATACCTTTCATCCGTGGACTGCTTGCAGAGGCAAAGGCAATGTTCGCGGCTTTCACTGAGACCCACATAAAGGATCACTTGGACAACGAAATATGGATCCCAGGTTACAACCTATACAGATGTGACAGAGTGAACAGGCAAAAGGGGGGGGTTGGCCTGTACATTGCAGAGTCACTTGTTTGCACAGAACTGCTTAATGCCTCAAATGACGTAGTGGAAGTTTTAGCAGTAAAGGTCGAGAACCAAAACCTAGTCATTGTGGTAGTCTACAAGCCTCCGGATGCAACTTCCCAGCAATTCCAGGAACAGCTGTTAAAAATTGACCACTGTCTGGAAAATCTTCCAGCTCCTGCACCCAACATCTTGCTCCTGGGGGATTTCAACTTAAGGCACCTAAAATGGAGGAATATAGCAAATAATATTGTTGCAGAAATAACACCAGGAGGCAGCTCTGATGAAAACTCACACTCACACGAGCTTTTAAATCTCTGCACAAAATTCAATTTAAACCAGCAAATAATAGAGCCTACTAGACTGGAGAATACACTAGACCTCATATTCACTAACAATGATGATCTGATAAGAAATGTCACCATATCAAAAACAATATACTCAGATCACAACATAATTGAGGTTCAGACATGTATGCGTGGAGCCCCAGACCGACAAAATGAGACTAGTCACGAGGGAGCATTCACCAAATTCAACTTCAATAACAAAAACATAAAGTGGGACCAAGTAAACCAAGTCCTAACCGATATAAGCTGGGAAGATATACTAAGCAACACAGACCCAAACTTATGCCTAGAACAGATTAACTCGGTGGCACTCGATGTATGCACAAGGCTTATTCCTCTAAGAAAAAGGAGGAGTAGATGTAAAATAGAAAGAGACAGGCGCTCCCTTTACAGGCGACGGAAAAGAATAACAGAGCGGCTAAAAGAGGTCAATATATCTGAAATGCGCAGGGAGACACTGGTCAGAGAAATAGCAAGCATCGAACTTAAGCTAAAAGAATCCTTTAGGAGTCAGGAATCGCGGGAAGAACTAAAAGCCATAAATGAAATCGAAAGAAACCCAAAGTATTTCTTCTCCTATGCCAAATCAAAATCGAGAACAACGTCCAGTATTGGGCCCCTACTTAAACAAGATGGGTCCTACACAGATGACAGCAAGGAAATGAGTGAGCTACTCAAGTCCCAATATGACTCAGTTTTTAGCAAGCCGCTAACCAGACTGAGAGTCGAAGATCAAAATGAATTTTTTATGAGAGAGCCACAAAATTTGATTAACACAAGCCTATCCGATGTTATCCTGACGCCAAATGACTTCGAACAGGCGATAAATGACATGCCCATGCACTCTGCCCCAGGGCCAGACTCATGGAACTCTGTGTTCATCAAGAACTGCAAGAAGCCCCTATCACGAGCCTTTTCCATCCTATGGAGAGGGAGCATGGACACGGGGGTCGTCCCACAGTTACTAAAAACAACAGACATAGCCCCACTCCACAAAGGGGGCAGTAAAGCAACAGCAAAGAACTACAGACCAATAGCACTAACATCCCATATCATAAAAATCTTTGAAAGGGTCCTAAGAAGCAAGATCACCACGCATCTAGAAACCCATCAGTTACACAACCCAGGGCAACATGGGTTTAGAACAGGTCGCTCCTGTCTGTCTCAACTATTGGACCACTACGACAAGGTCCTAAATGCACTAGAAGACAAAAAGAATGCAGATGTAATATATACAGACTTTGCAAAAGCCTTCGACAAGTGTGACCATGGCGTAATAGCGCACAAAATGCGTGCTAAAGGAATAACAGGAAAAGTCGGTCGATGGATCTATAATTTCCTCACTAACAGAACACAGAGAGTAGTCGTCAACAGAGTAAAGTCCGAGGCAGCTACGGTGAAAAGCTCTGTTCCACAAGGCACAGTACTCGCTCCCATCTTGTTCCTCATCCTTATATCCGACATAGACAAGGATGTCAGCCACAGCACCGTGTCTTCCTTTGCAGATGACACCCGAATCTGCATGACAGTGTCTTCCATTGCAGACACTGCAAAGCTCCAGGCAGACATCAACCAAATCTTTCAGTGGGCTGCAGAAAACAATATGAAGTTCAACGATGAGAAATTTCAATTACTCAGATATGGTAAACATGAGGAAATTAAATCGTCATCAGAGTACAAAACAAATTCTGGCCACAAAATAGAGCGAAACACCAACGTCAAAGACCTGGGAGTGATCATGTCGGAGGATCTCACCTTCAAGGACCATAACATTGTATCAATCGCATCTGCTAGAAAAATGACAGGATGGATAATGAGAACCTTCAAAACTAGGGAGGCCAAGCCCATGATGACACTCTTCAGGTCACTTGTTCTATCTAGGCTGGAATATTGCTGCACACTAACAGCACCTTTCAAGGCAGGTGAAATTGCCGACCTAGAAAATGTACAGAGAACTTTCACGGCACGCATAACGGAGATAAAACACCTCAATTATTGGGAGCGCTTGAGGTTCCTAAACCTGTATTCCCTGGAACGCAGGAGGGAGAGATACATGATTATATACACCTGGAAAATCCTAGAGGGACTAGTACCGAACTTGCACACGAAAATCACTCATTACGAAAGCAAAAGACTTGGCAGACGATGCACCATCCCCCCAATGAAAAGCAGGGGTGTCACTAGCACGTTAAGAGACCATACAATAAGTGTCAGGGGCCCGAGACTGTTCAACTGCCTCCCAGCACACATAAGGGGGATTACCAACAGACCCCTGGCAGTCTTCAAGCTGGCACTGGACAAGCACCTAAAGTCAGTTCCGGATCAGCCGGGCTGTAGCTCGTATGTTGGTTTGCGTGCAGCCAGCAGCAACAGCCTGGTTGATCAGGCTGTGATCCACCAGGAGGCCTGGTCTCAGACCGGGCCGCGGGGGCGTTGACCCCCGGAACTCTCTCCAGGTAAACTCCAGGTAAACACTCAAGGGGAGGGAGGTAAGGAGCAGCAGCTGGTGTTGTTCCCTATGCGCACCTTCTTCAACAGCAGTACATAATACCTGGGTTTCCCACACACAATCTTCCTGTTAGTGACGCTCTCTCTCTCTCTCTCTCTCTCTCTCTCTCTCTCTCTCTCTCTCCCGCTCTAACTTGTACTTTTTTTCAAGTACAAGTGTCCCGTAGCTCGACTGCCAGCGCACTCAGCTCACACAGTGAGGTCCGGGGGTCGACACCCGGTACGGGTGGAAACATGAGGACATGTCTCCCTAAGACACCTGCTGTCCCTGTTCACCTATCAGTAAAATGGGTGTTAGTCGACTGGTGTGGGTCGCATCCTGTGACAATGGAATATATAGTGGTATGTCTCTGATGTCCGCTACGACTGTATACCATTACCTTGTATATGTACTTGTAGTAAATAAAGATATTATTGTTATTATTGTATTATAAGTATGTCAGACTGCATTACCCATGCTTTCTAATGATGCTCTCTCTCTCTCTCTCTCTCTCTTTCTCTCTCTCTTTCTCTCTCTCTATACATATTTAATTTCCTGTATGGCCATCGATGTAGCTGGTGTTTTATTTATCATGTTTGGTAAATTATTAATTTAATTATTCGCCTGTTAAAAATTACATTATGCATTACTTTCCCCCATGGGAATACTTTTA
The DNA here is from genome assembly GCF_038502225.1 of Cherax quadricarinatus. Classification (NCBI taxonomy): domain Eukaryota; kingdom Metazoa; phylum Arthropoda; class Malacostraca; order Decapoda; family Parastacidae; genus Cherax; species Cherax quadricarinatus. Next base: position 7,869 of record NW_027196276.1, on the reverse strand, counting down.
GTGTTATTTTTTCATAATTTATTTTTTTCTGATTCATTTGTAATTTTGTTATTTTACTTACCAAGAAAAATGGATAAACGCTGATTCTCCAAAATCCGGTTATACAGTACTTTTTTTTTTGTTACTATTGTTCTCAGATCAGTGACCTAATTAATATTTAGATGTAGGCGATACCACAGTAATTATCTTTGTATTCTTCTATTATTAAAAAGTATAGCAAATGGCTTCATATAAACTGCAAGAAGGAAAATTATTACGAAGATCACGGGTTTACTATTGTGTTTGACGGAAGAATTGATTAGTGGTTGATGGGGATTAAAGCCTTTAGACTCCACGAGGGTCATTAAGGTAGCATGTCACCTCTGCTTCACCAGTAGTGATAACTTTAATCCCGTAACTTGTCACCAGCATCAAGGGAGGTTCCTCGGTGTTGGTGAGGGGCTCTTGATTTAGGGAATCGGATCTGTGCTCCGGTTCCGTTAATTAAACCTGAATGCCTTCCATCTTCCCCCAAGCACTGTATAATCCTTACGGGTTTAGCGCTTCCCATAATAATAATTTAATCCCTTAAACATGGACTTAAGTAAATTCTCATTGTATTTACACTGACATAAACCGGCCAGTGTATATACACTGATATTAACCTGTCAGTGTATATACAATGAGTAACAAACCTGTCAGTGTATAGACATTGAGGGGACATAAACCTGTCAGTGTATATGCACTGAGGGACATAAACCTGTCAGTGTATATACACTGAGGGACATAAACCTGTCAGTGTATAAACTCTTGAGTGACAAACCTGAAGGGACATAAACCTGTCAGTGTATATACAATTAGGGACATAAACCTGTCAGTGTATATACAATGAGGGACATAAACCTGTCAGCGCATATACACTGTTGCAAAAGAATTGGGTTTGTAAAATAATGATTGTTACAAAGATTTATTGCATGGATAAGCTGTGAAGACTTACTCAGCCCTGTAACAACTTCACACAGTATAACCAAGGCTGGCTCCTCCTCAGGAAAATTAATGAATAGAAAAAGAAATAATAATTCACAAAGATAAACACTTTATTATTTAGTAATGCAAAGATAAAACATTGAAATATGAAGGTGTATCCTACTTGAAAGAAAAATGAAAAATGAAATGAAAAATTGCCATTTGAATTCAACGCTAATATGTACAAGTAAACTGGGGTGTCTGGTTGTTGTTGACACCATCTTGTAGAAATTGTAGCCGTTGATGATGTGGTGGGGTCACAGGTGTTAGTGACAACCCAACGACTAGTTCTTCACAGAGTCTATAGCCTTGAATAGTCAGTCCAGATGATAGGAACGCAGGTTCTTTACCACTGCAAAGATGAGGAGTAGTGTCCTGTACAATTAATTAGGTAGGTAGATTATAAGGTGACGTCCCAAGACCGTTTCAGTCCGTCTCCTTCAACACTTCTCGTTGGTTGGCAGGTGACCCGATCTGTCATTCCAAGCTGAAAAGAGAGACAGGTTACCCACTGCTTAAGAAATCATTCTCCATGATAAGTGCAAGATACTTAAAAAAGGTGGTGATTATCCAAGTCTCATGGGGAGCTTAAAACTGAAAGGACCAAGTTTATTATTGGTCAAAAGTGAAGCTTTCAACCAATATCCACTAGAATAGGAGCAGAGGCTTTTACTTACAGTTGTGCTGTCAGTGTATATACACTGAGGGACACAAACCTGTCAGTGTATAAACTCTTGAGTGACAAACCTGAAGGGACATGAACCTGTCAGTGTATGTACACTGACATAAACCTGTCAGTGTATATACACTGAGGGACATAAACCTGTCAGTGCATATACACTGTTGCAAAAGAATTGGGTTTGCAAAATAATGATTGTTACAAAGATTTATTGCATGGATAAGCCCAGAATTCTGCCCGAAATGCTCAGACATGTTACTGGTTTTCTTTTATAACATGTAAATCACACGTTGTATATTATGCAAATTAAAAAAACTTAATTTGAATTTGAATACACAGTTAGACAAAGCACTTCAAGTATATTTATTATAAAAAATTTTATATAGTAATACGTAAACTACTTAGTATAACCAAGTGAAAGTTACATTGTGACTTTAATGGATTATCACAGGCTTAATTTTACATACTTTTCTGTAAAAAAAACTCTGGGAAGTTTAAAATTACGAATGAGGCATTAATAAACACTAAGTTATCATTCTACATTATTTTAAAAAGTTTGGGGTATTCTTTTCGTTTTTTTTTACTTCTACGTTTACAAAAAACGGCTTCTAATTCATGGTAAGCTGCTGTATATTATGCTATTTAATTTGCGCATTAATACGTATATTTTTACTTTCTGAAATTATTTAATTTTAGATTAGTACTTATTTTATTACCTGCTCTATGGATCTATGGATCAACTGCAGTACTTCATATGACTGTTTTGGAAAGTGAGAATAAACTGCCCTTTCAGATTTGGGAACATTGATATGAACAGTACGTATTTCCTCTCGAGGTGAATTATGAAAATGAAAATAAAAATGTGTGGTTTACATATTACAAAATATTAATTACAAAGAAGGCCTCCAGCTCACCTAGGCATTTCGGGCAGCATACTGGGAGTCGTGCGATTCTTTGTTTATCAACTTGAATTTATTGCCTACAGATGGTTTGTCTTGCCCGATCTAGGACAAGGAAACACTTTGTCAGTGTATATACACTGGATGCAGTCAGTGGAACATTTAGCTGCATCCAGTCAGTGATGCAACCTAGTGTTCCAGCCATGATGAAGCCTAGTGTTCCAGCTACTGATGTTGCTTAGTGTTCCAACCAGTGATGCTGCTTAGGCAGTTTAGTGTTCCAGTCAGTGATACTGCTTAGTGTTCCAACCAGTGATGCTGCTGAGTGTTCCCGCCATGATGAAGCCTAGTGTTCCAGCCAGTGATGCAGCCTAGTGTTCCAGCCATGATAAAGTCTAGTGTTCCAGCGAGTGATGCAGCCTAGTGTTTCAGCGAGTGATGCAGCCTAGTGTTCCAGCCAGTAATGCAGCCTAGTGCTCCAGCGAGTGATGCAGCCTAGTGTTCCAGCGAGTGATGCAGCCTAGTGTTCCAGCCAGTGATGAAGCCTAGTGCTCCAGCGAGTGATGCAGCCTAGTGTTCCAGCCATGATGAAGCCTAGTGTTCCAGCCAGTGATACAACCTGGGCTCTGGCCACAAGAGTCATCTCTCACTACCCGGACTGCCAACATGTAACTGAAGACTGAATAAACTTTGTTATCCAAACTCAAAAATTCGATTGTGAACAGTATCAGTGTTCAGTACTGACATGATCATTAAAAGCGATAGCTATAATACAGTATAGAGTGCAATATTAATGTTAAATATTGATACTGTTTTGGTTACTGCAAGTGATGATAGTCATCAAGGAGGCTTAATGCTTGGGAGGGGCTCTTGTTTCAAGGAAATGATCAGTTTTACTCTTGAATAAAACCTTGTTTTCTCCCATTTCCCGGGCCCTTGATGACCCCCTGTGAGTTAAGAGCTACCCAGTAATAATTCTGTTGTAAGTGATTGTTTTGAGGACGTAAGTAACCTCATCGTTCTGATGGCCAAAAGCTAGAGCTTTTGGTCATCTGACCGAGACCTTCAGTTGGCTTACCGGTACACCCCTTTAAAAAATTATGGTTACGATTTATATACTTGAAGGACGAGTCCCATTACAAACGCGCACAAGTGATGTAATACTCATTTTCCCAGGCGCTGTGACCCCTGGGTTTAGCGCTTCCCCCATGAATAGTAATTCACGGCATTTTGAGGAGATTTAATCTAGGATTAAAATCAATACTAATAAAAAAATACATGGATGTGGGTTATTTTGCCTTATGAGTTTAACACAAAGTATTGACAGGAGAAAGATTGAAAAATATATATGATGTATGTAAGTTCTAGCCAGAGCTTCCCTCCAGGTGTCAGCACTGTATGACCCTTGTGGTTTTAGCGCTTAGTTCTGATTATAATAATCCTATCTAGGTGCCTTGATGATGGTGTAGAACTCTCGACCTAAGATATTAGAGTTACCCTCTGTTTCTTGGATCAAACATGATTACATGCAGTTCCCAAAGTGCTGCATGATCTCTATACTTTTAGTATTTTCGCTAAATATAATAATAACAATAAAACTGACAGAAGAGAGGTGTGATAAAACTTCACTTCAAGGTGGGTGAAGTGATGCCAGTGATGGGCTCTTGATCTCAGGAATCGGAACAGTTTCCTTTATTTAGAGTGAACATTATTGCTTCCCAATCCCAAGGTGCTTTATGACCCCTTCACGGTTAGTTCCTTCCCCTGAATAAAAATAGTGCAATACACAGAGCAGGTGAGAATACAAAATATAGTGATCAGTGATGAGATAATTATGTGGAGGTTGTGGATTGGTGAGGTCAAGTGCTGCTAGTACCAGGTAGTAGCTGCTAGTATGAGGCAATATCAGGAAGATATTCATTACAGATACCTTTATGGAAGATGTTCCACTATTTGAACCGTTATATATATATATATATATATATATATATATATATATATATATATATATATATATATATATATATATATATATATATATATATATATATATATATATTATCACACTGGCCGATTCCCACCAAGGCAGGGTGGCCCGAAAAAGAAAAACTTTCACCATCATTCACTCCATCACTGTCTTGCCAGAAGGGTGCTTTACAATACAGTTTTTAAACTGCAACATTAACACCCCTCCTTCAGAGTGCAGGCACTGTACTTCCCATCTCCAGGACTCAAGTCCGGCCTGCCGGTTTCCCTGAACCCCTTCATAAATGTTACTTTGCTCACACTCCAACAGCACGTCAAGTATTAAAAACCATTTGTCTCGATTCACTCCTATCAAACACGCTCATGCATACCTGCTGGAAGTCCAAGCCCCTCGCACACAAAACCTCCTTTACCCCCTCTCTCCAACCTTTCCTAGGCCGACCCCTACCCCGCCTTCCTTCCACTACAGACTGATACACTCTTGAAGTCATTCTGTTTCGCTCCATTCTCTCTACATGTCCGAACCACCTCAACAACCCTTCATCAGCCCTCTGGACAACAGTTTTGGTAATCCCGCACCTCCTCCTAACTTCCAAACTACGAATTCTCTGCATTATATTCACACCACACATTGCCCTCAGACATGACATCTCCACTGCCTCCAGCCTTCTCCTCGCTGCAACATTCATCACCCATGCTTCACACCCATATAAGAGCGTTGGTAAAACTATACTCTCATACATTCCCCTCTTTGCCTCCAAGGACAAAGTTCTTTGTCTCCACAGACTCCTAAGTGCACCACTCACTCTTTTTCCCTCATCAATTCTATGATTCACCTCATCTTTCATAGACCCATCCGCTGACACGTCCACTCCCAAATATCTGAATACATTCACCTCCTCCATACTCTCTCCCTCCAATCTGATATTCAATCTTTCATCACCTAATCTTTTTGTTATCCTCATAACTCTTTCCTGTATTCACCTTTAATTTTCTTCTTTTGCACACCCTACCAAATTCATCCACCAATCTCTGCAACTTCTCTTCAGAATCTCCCAAGAGCACAGTGTCATCAGCAAAGAGCAGCTGTGACAACTCCCACTTTGTGTGTGATTCTTTATCTTTTAACTTCACGCCTCTTGTCAAGACCCTCGCATTTACTTCTCTTACAACCCCATCTATAAATATATTAAACAACCACGGTGACATCACACATCCTTGTCTAAGGCCTACTTTTACTGGGAAAAAATTTCCCTCTTTCCTACATACTCTAACTTGAGCCTCACTATCCTCGTAAAAACTCTTCACTGTTTTCAGTAACCTACCTCCTACACCATACACTTGCAACATCTGCCACATTGCCCCCCTATCCACCCTGTCATACGCCTTTTCCAAATCCATAAATGCCACAAAGACCTCTTTAGCCTTATCTAAATACTGTTCACTTATATGTTTCACTGTAAACACCTGGTCCACACACCCCCTACCTTTCCTAAAGCCTCCTTGTTCATCTGCTATCCTATTCTCCGTCTTACTCTTAATTCTTTCAATAATAACTCTACCATACACTTTACCAGGTATACTCAGCAGACTTATCCCCCTATAATTTTTGCACTCTCTTTTATCCCCTTTGCCTTTATACAAAGGAACTATGCATGCTCTCTGCCAATCCCTAGGTACCTTACCTTCTTCCATACATTTATTAAATAATTGCACCAACCACTCCAAAACTATATCCCCACCTGCTTTTAACATTTCTATCTTTATCCCATCAATCCCGGCTGCCTTACCCCCTTTCATTTTACCTACTGCCTCACGAACTTCCCCCACACTCACAACTGGCTCTTCCTCACTCATACAAGATGTTATTCCTCCTTTCCCTATACACGAAATCACAACTCCCCTATCTTCATCAACATTTAACAATTCCTCGAAAAATTCCCTCCATCTTCCCAATACCTCTAACTCTCCATTTAATAACTCTCCTCTCCTATTTTTAACTGACAAATCCATTTGTTCTCTAGGCTTTCTTAACTTGTTAATCTCACTCCAAAACCTTTTCTTATTTTCAACAAAATTTGTTGATAACATCTCACCCACTCTCTCATTTGCTCTTTTTTTACATTGCTTCACCACTCTCTTAACCTCTCTCTTTTTCTCCATATACTCTTCCCTCCTTGCATCCCTTCTACTTTGTAAAAACTTCTCATATGCTAACTTTTTCTCCCTTACTACTCTCTTTACATTATCATTCCACCAATCGCTCCTCTTCCCTCCCGCACCCACCTATATATATATATATATATATATATATATATATATATATATATATATATATATATATATATATATATATATATATATATATATATATATATATATATATATATACACGTATATTCTTGATCGTGGGCGGGCTCCACGCTGGCTGACTTAATTAGGTGAATATTGCTTGATCTGTTCCTCTTTTATGGATATGGATGTTCGAACTAGGAATGAAGTACGTATTAATCCAACTTAATTTAGCTGCTGTCCCTGGCTTCTGGATTTAAATGTTTTCACACAGATTTAATTTAGTAAATTAACCCATTCAAATGTTTGTGGTAGAGTTTTGCTTGCAGAGAATTCTGTCAAGTTAACCATAGTCTTATATTTATTTAAATGAGATGCTTGTGCAACATTTGGGTATCTTTATTCTGGAGACGTTTCGCCCGCCAGTGGCTTCTTCAGTCTACTGCAAAGAGACATTGGAAGACGAGATGAGGAGTCTGAGGTTATCAGTCCCTTAGTCCCTTAGCCTCCATCAGTCTTGATGGACTGAACACATCGATTCAGTATTGGACTGAAGAAGCCGCTAGCTGGAGAAAAACTTCCAGACTAAATATTCCCAAATGTTACTTAACTCTCTTATTTATCAACATGTCAGTTTTCTAAACCATTTCTTCAAATATATTGATTTACTTTATCATACATTCCTATAGAATATGGTTCAGTAATAAAGCTTTAATTCCTTAACTTCATATTCTTTAATTGAAAATACCCCATTAGAGATACCTGGAGTTTACCTGGAGAGAGTTCCGGGGGTCAACGCCCCCGCGGCCCGGTCTGTGACCAGGCCTCCTGGTGGATCAGAGTCTGATCAACCAGGCTGTTGCTGCTGGCTGCACGCAAACCAACGTAGGAGCCACAGCCCGGCTGATCAGGAACCGACTTTAGGTGCTTGTCCAGTGCCAGCTTGAAGACTGCCAGGGGTCTGTTGGTAATCCCCCTTATGTATGCTGGGAGGCAGTTGAACAGTCT
>NW_027196275.1:15000-99420 GCF_038502225.1 Cherax quadricarinatus | reverse complement strand
TTCTATGCTTCCCTGGGGGGGGGGGGTATGTGAAGCCTCATCACAGGGGCTAATAGGACACATTTCAAAGAAATAAAAAACAAGGTATAATGGATATGTTCAGGAAATGACATACATCCCAAAGGCATGCAAATAATCAACATTTGGCGAGGTAGATGGTCGGTTGGTTTATTATTAAGGCTACGTATCATCTGTTAACTACCAGACAAAGCTACTTTAACACTTGAAATAGGGATGATATCAACTCTCACTGTGTATACGGAAAATCTTGGAAGGAATGGTCCCAAATCTGCACACAGAAATCACTCCCTACGAAAGTAAAAGACTGGGCAGGCGATGCAAAATGCCCCCAATAAAAAGTAGGGGCGCCATTGGTACACTAAGAGAAAACACCATAAGTGTCCGGGGCCCAAAACTGTTCAACAGCCTCCCATCAAGCATTAGGGGAATTGCCAATAAACCCCTGGCTGCCTTCAAGAGAGAGCTGGACAGATACCTAAAGTCAGTGCCGGATCAGCCGGGCTGTGGCTCGTACGTCGGACTGCGTGCGGCCAGCAGTAACAGCCTAGTTGATCAGGCCCTGATCCATCGGGAGGCCTGGTCGTGGACCGGGCCGCGGGGGCGTTGATCCCCGGAATAACCTCCAGGTAACCTCCAGGTATACACTGAGAGATACACACCACTCGGCGTATGTGTACTGAAATACGCACCTTTTCCTATATAAAACTGCGGGTTAGATTCGTAGAGAAAGAAATGCAGTGCTGTTGCATCTATTTTTTTTCGAAGATACAGGTTAGGTAAGATTTGTCAGGAAATAGGATAAATATTTCCTGACGCGAGTCTCAGTCATATGATAACCCGCAGCTGGAGTTTTGGTCATCTGACCGAGACCTTCCACTGACTTAGCGGTCCACCCCTTTAAAAATTATGGTTATGATTATAACCATTTCTATATACGTTTGAAGATACACATAGTTTATATAAAAATAACTAAAGCATGAGGGTAGGCCGTCCCATGAAGTTTGAGAACACCGCTGGTTCATGTGTGTCACGACAACCTACTGCTTACAACGCTAATGAAAATAATGTTCAGGACTACATTTACAAATTGAGAGTGAGTCAGAGGTAAACTTGTCTACAAGAAAATAACCCTCATATTAGCAGCTTCTTTGACAATTGTGGAGTAAATTTAAACAACCTTTGAGTACATGTTTTGTCCACAAAGGCGACGGAAAGCATGTTAAAAATATACAACATTATTGTACTTGATTAGAGAAAGCCTTCAAGTTTATAGTAACTGCATTACTCTGTTGTTTACACTTTATTCTTTTCCCAGCTTGCCTGTTTTTTCCCACCAACACAAACACACATTTTTTTTTTACATTTAGGCGCAGTAGAATGTGCTATGTTGCATGATCTCATTATTGGCGATGCTCTTGGTGCAGTGGAAGTGGCTAGAACCGCCTTGCTTGAGATAGCATGTACTATTTATTTCAAGCTGTTTACCTGACCTCCTAGCTTCTGACGAAGGTTCTATTCAGGAACTGAAAGTCCTCAAGTCCTCACGTGAGGAACGGTGAGAGGCAACACAGTAGGTGTAAGGGGCCCAAGATTATTCAACAGCCTCGCATCATACATAAGAGGAATTACCAACAGACCTTTGGCTGTCTTCAAAAGGGAACATGATCAGTTCCTCAAGCCAAGCTGTGGTTCGCACTTTGGACTGGGTGCAGCCAGCAATAACAGCTTGGTTAATAAAGCTCTGATCCACCAGTAGGCATAGTATTTGCTGAAGAGGGGGGGTTAACCCCAGAAAACATCCTTCAGACGTCCTTCGGATCAGCCACATGGTGACTATCTTTATGACATATAATTACTCTGGGGTCTACAAGCATAAATAATGCGAGATATGGACAAGTCTTTGACGTCATTCAACACACGTCATCGTGACTTGGATGCCACCCAGGTCAACTGTCATTAGCTCATGCGTCAAAACACATAACAGTACCACTCTGGTGGGCGAAACATTGTGCCTTTAAAATTAATGTTACGGCATATACTAGTTATCTGATGTGTGATAATTTGTGCAAACTAGCAGATAAGTCTATTTTGATATGTTATGCTTTCACAGTGTGTACATTTTTTTTAAGGGCGTTAGTGATTATCATTAAAGAAGCCAACATGTAATTATCATGGAGTGAAGCAACATATAATTATCATGAAAGGAGAGTCAACATACAATTAACATTACAAGTGCCAAGAAATAATCAACAAACTTCTTGAAGTCATCATTGCCTCAGAAAATTTCAAAGACGAAGTTGTAAAAGGCAGTTGCTGGAAATATATATAGATAATATATATAGATAACCACAATCATCTGAGATACAGCCTACAGTGATCCAGCAAGATGGCCTCGAGCTAATGAAGAAATTATATTAGATAAAAGGACACAAGTGTATCTAATAAACTGTCACATTTGTATCCTCTTTACATATTGTCTGTAATTTTACCACCATAAGAATCAAACCTGATGACCTCCACTACTCCAGGCGCAGTACACAACCCACTACGGTTTTTACCTCTGCGCTAAGAATGATAAAATGCTAATTCTCTGTAAGACGCTGGATAAATATATACAGTCTTTTTCAGTTTTCAGGGTCTACTTCCAAGTGATTAAGACTCACATTTGTGTTGTGTTTGTAGCTCCAAAGATTTAAATGCTTGACACAGATCGTCTCCCTTGTGTCTCAGTGTGTACAAGACCTACGTTGTTGGTTGACATCAGTCTGTGGCCTTGTCCACTGTCTGCTTTCTTTCTTAATTGTCAGTAAATGGCATTGCCAGTTTAAAAATAAAAAATCGGGGTTAAACTAATAATAAAACGTGTGTATATATATATGTGTGTTTTTGAATCGTGTTCCCATTTGAGTGAATCTGGATGTTTTTTTTTCCTTAATCTACGTACCTATTACTTATTTTATAGAAGAAAAGATAATAAATATGTCAATGCTTATTTTTCTGCAGTATACAAAAATGTAGTTTACATATAATAAAGTATTATTAAGCACAAAAGAAAACCACTGGCATGTGGAGTATACACATGGGAGACTGAAACTTATTACGACGTTTCGGTCCGACTTGGACCATTAACTAGTGACACAGAAGAGTGATGGTTTGGTAAAAGTGTTTACCGTGTCCACTACCTGTGTGTACACTGCCAGTGAGTGTTGTAATGAATCACGTCGGGTTGTAATAATCATGAATGTGTGAAAAACACACCTGTGCAGTGTTAGGAAACATTTATTATGGCACTTTTTTGGTCAGTAAGAGTTTTATCAACTCAACGTTTCGCTCAGCAGGAGTTTTGCAAATCCACTGAACTGATAATTCTCCTGCTGAGAGAAACGTACCTTACTATCATGTGTTTTTTTCTTCCAGAGTTATTAATGATCTATTTCCATCTTATTATTTACTGTCAAACTTCATTATTCTCTATTTTTTTTTTTTTTTTCATAGCTTCTCCCGGTTTTCATTGGGACTTTATGGCATCCAAGTGTGGATGTAGAGCTCAAGGTCTCGTTATGGTAGATATAACACTTTTCAGAATGTAGGTATAATATAGTAGATTTTTTATGTGTAATTATGATGTGTATCAGTCTTGTATAACATGATTCTTGAGAAATAAGTTATTTGCGACATGAAGTGTGTTTTAGTTTGTTTTTATGTTACGTGCTGGGTTTTTGCACGATGAGATATACTTATATACTGTTTTGCATTGTGCATACAGTGCATCTGATTAATGTGATTTTGTGAAAATTTTTGTGTACGTGTGGGTGTGTGTGGATGTGGGTGGGTGTGTGGGTGTGTATGTGTATATATATAAATAAATATCTCTTTCTATTGTATTGAGCCTTTGTCATGGGTCAGACGTTATGTAATACTTTATATATGCATGATTGATTCTTTTTAAAGTTTATAATTATGGTCTGTACCCTGATACCGGTTTGGTGTTAATGCAAGTTCTTGATGTTAAGTTTTAGTCTGTATGGTATACAGACATATCTAGACAGTTTAGTGACGTAGTCCATTTGTCTGAAATTTGTATATGGGTGTATTGTAACAGTATAGAGCTTGTTATTGTGTTCTAAGCTGTATTCTTTTTCTGTTTATTTGTATGTTGGGATATGTTCAGCTGTATTGTTAGGGATAAGTATGTAGATTATCTAGTCAGATTATGATGTTAGGTTTTGGTTTTTTGATTAATGTGAAGGATGGGATTTAACTGATATAACTTCTTTGTATATTTTATGTTCAAGTGTATTGAACCTTTGTCATATGTCATTTATATGTACAATTTATATATATGCAAGGTTTTGTATATATGTCAATTCATGACCCTGTGACATGTAATTTTGTTTTTAGTTATGTTCTTGATGTAAGTTTTTGTTGTAATATCTTGCGAGCATGTAGGTACAATCCGTTTGTCAGTTAATTTGATTAGGTTCCATACTGTTTCTTTATTTTTATGTTAAACTGTATTGGTTTTAAATAAAATATAAAAAAAAAAAAAACCTTCTCCTTCCTCTTGTAACCTGGCATATTCCCAGACATTTTCTTTGAAATCAAAGCAACCTTGATATAAGCTAACTTGAGAATTTACCACCGTCGACTGACTTTGTTTTTCAGTAGCACTTTGTTTTTGTTAAAAAAAAAAAAAGACTTCGGGAAGATTTAATGAAATATGTGGCGGAGGTCATGACGACCTGCGTGGTACTTACCTCAGACCTGCTGCACTAGGGTTAGTTTAGCACTGCTGGTCCTTGTATAAACAACTCTGGTGTACTGTACCTGAAGTGCCTTGCTCAATATCTTGCTTCTTGGGAAGCTCTTTTCGTTTTTCTGCCCAACGATTGTTATAAATCGCAAGGTAAGAATCCTTAAATATGAGGCTATGAGTGTGTGGCTAACAATTGGTCAGTTTCTGCTTAGGTTGCGTAGGTTTATTTAATAATGAGAGTTTCAGGGGAAAGCCCTTATTTAGGTGTCCCGTAGCTCGATTGCTGGCGCACTCAGCTCACACACGGAGATCCGTGGTTCGATCTCCTGTATGGGTGGAAACATTAGGACGTGTTTCCTTAAGACACCTGCTGTCCCTGTTCATCTAGCATTATTATTATTATTATTATTATCATCAAGGGGGAAGCGCTAAACCCGGTGGATTATACAGCGCCTGGGGGGGGGGGATGTGGAAGGCATTCAGGCTTAATTCGGGGAACTGGAGCACAGATCCAATTCCCTAAATCAAGAGCCCCTCACCAACATCAAGGAACCTTCCTTGAGGGTGTTCAGCTAGCAGTAAAATAGGTATCTGGGTGTTAGTCGATTAGTGTGGGTCGCATCCTGGGAACAAAACTGACCAAATTTGCCCGATATGCTCTGTATAACATAGGGCTTTCCATATAGTAGTATGTCATTGATGTCAGCTAGGCCTGTATACCTTGTACATGTACTTGTAGAAATAAATATTATTAGTAATAGTAGTAGTACTATGCTTTCCTGCGGGATATATAATATATATATATATATATATATATATATATATATATATATATATATATATATATATATATATATATATATTTATTCCTAGAGTTTTCTTAAATCCCTATTCTAGGGATTAAGGTATTCATGTCTGATGGTGAAAAAGGTTACTTGCAGCCGTAATGACTCTAGTGTAGTTGATAAGATTTCGTTCGGATTTTCAACTCCGGAGGGTTAGCCACCCAGGATAACCCAAGAAATCAGTGCGTCATCGAGGACTGTCTAACTTATTTCCATTGGGGTCCTTAATCTTGTCCCCCAGGATGCGACCCACACCAGTCGACTAACACCCAGGTACCTATTTGCTGCTAGGTGAACAGGACAACAGGTGTAAGGAAACGTGTCGAAATGTTTCCACCCGCCGGGAATCGAACCCAGGCCCTCCGTGTGTGAAGCGGGAACTTTAGCCACCAGGCCACCGGGCCACACAACCAGGCCACCAGGCCCACTAACCAAGCAGCCCAGTGTGGCAACAAACAACAAGTAATGATAAAACACTGAAGAAAACAATCTTTATTTATTAGAAATAAACAACGTTTCTTTCATATATATAGTAAACTTTCTCAAGCGAATCTTGTTAGAAAAAAACTCATTTTATGAAGGAAACCTTAAGTTACCTCTGCTGACGGCCAGCAGACAGCGACTGCACGTGAGTATTTCGATTATGGTTCCAAGGAACATAAATTAGTGGCATTTTGATCAAAAACTTGCAAATACCGTAGTTCATTATCAATGTAACTTGCTCAGCTACCAAAACATGGTAGTCTAGTTCCTGGATCCATTACTTGTGTGACTGTAATCTTTCGTCTGACGCTCTCAGAATGGAAATGGCGCGCATAATAATGATGAATTAGACACATGTGCAACATCTGTGTATCATCATTCGTAGACGCATCATCATCCAGTGGGTTTATCTATACAAACTGAAAGACATAATGGGGAGACTGTAGACCTATATTCAAAAGGCTAGGTAATCCGTCTTTAAGGTTAGGTAAGATTTGTCAGGAAACAGGACAAATATTTCCTGAGCTTTTGGTCATCTGACAGAGACCTCCCGCTGACTTACTCCTCAACCCTTTCAAAAATTATAATTATGATTATAACCGTTTCATTAAATCAGTCACTCAGCCTTGATGGTGATGAGCGCCATCTGACTAATGTCTTCAGTACTTGGTTCGTCACATTCCTTTTAATGTTGTTTAGTTGATGCAGTCCACGCCATCTCTTGGTTGAAAAAATTTTCGTATTGAGAGCTTAGTGACTAGATTTATTCCCCTCAAGGAAGGTTCCTTGATGTTGGTGAGGGGTTCTTGATTTAGGGAATTGGATCTGTGCTCCAGTTCCCCAAATTAAGCCTGAATGCCTTCCACATCCCCCCCCCCAGGCGCTGTATAATCCTCCGGGTTTAGCGCTTCCCCTTGATTATAATAATAATAATAATAATAATAATAACATATATTTATTTTGAATAAATTTAATTAAGACGTCTACGTCACGGGGCTGGTAGAACAAAAGTACATACGTATAGCAAAAGGCTTTTTTTTATTACGTACAACATTTCGCCCATAAGAGGTTTTGTAGGTGAAACGTTGTAACAATAAAATGTCCCATTTTGTTCATGTCTCTTCCATACATGTCTTCCTCTACCACTTGTTACCTTATTCTCTTGCCGTCCTTTTTCCTTGTTTTTTTTTACCTTCCTCTCACTTCCTCTTACCTTGATTTTACCTTCCTCTTACTTCCTCTTACCTTGATTTTACCTTCCTCTTACTTCCTCTTACCTTGATTTTACCTTCCTCTTACTTCCTCTTACCTTGATTTTACCTTCCTCTTACTTCCTCATACCTTGATTTTACCTTCCTCTTACTTCCTCTTACCTTGATTTTACCTTCCTCTTACTTCCTCATACCTTGATTTTACCTTCCTCTTACTTCCTCTTACCTTGATTTTACCTTCCTCTTACTTCCTATTACCTTGATTTTACCTTCCTCATACCTTGATTTTACCTTCCTCTTACTTCCTCTTACCTTGATTTTACCTTCCTCTCACTTCCTCTTACCTTGATTTTACCTTCCTCTTACCTT
This sequence comes from Cherax quadricarinatus, assembly GCF_038502225.1. Classification (NCBI taxonomy): domain Eukaryota; kingdom Metazoa; phylum Arthropoda; class Malacostraca; order Decapoda; family Parastacidae; genus Cherax; species Cherax quadricarinatus. Next base: position 91,735 of record NW_027196275.1, on the reverse strand, counting down.
GATTTTACCTTCCTCTCACTTCCTCTTACCTTGATTTTACCTTCCTCTTACCTTGATTTTACCTTCCTCTTACTTCCTCTTACCTTGATTTTACCTTCCTCTTACCTTGATTTTACCTTCCTCTTACTTCCTCTTACCTTGATTTTACCTTCCTCTTACTTCCTCTTACCTTGATTTTACCTTCCTCTTACTTCCTCTTACCTTGATTTTACCTTCCTCTCACTTCCTCTTACCTTGATTTTAACTTCCTCTTACCTTGATTTTACCTTCCTCTTACTTCCTCTTGCCTTGATTTTACCTTCCTCTTCCTCTTACCTTGATTTTACCTTCCTCTTACTTCCTCTTACCTTGATTTTACCTTTCTCTCACTTCCTCTTACCGTGATATTACCTTCCTCTTACTTCCTCTTACCTTGATTTAACCTTCCTCTTACTTTTTTTCCTCTTACCTTGATATTACCTTCCTCTTACTTCCTCTTACCTTGATATTACCTTCCTCTTACTTCCTCTTACCTTGATATTACCTTCCTCTTACTTCCTCTTACCTTGATATTACCTTCCTCTTACTTCCTCTTACCTTGATATTACCTTCCTCTTACTTCCTCTTACCTTGATTTTACCTTCCTCTTACTTCCTCTTACCTTGATTTTACCTTTCTCTCACTTCCTCTTACCGTGATATTACCTTCCTCTTACTTCCTCTTACCTTGATTTTACCTTCCTCTTACCTTGATTTTACCTTCCTCTTACTTCCTCTTACCTTGATTTTACCTTCCTCTTACTTCCTCTTACCTTGATTTTACCTTCCTCTTACTTCCTCTTGCCTTGATTTTACCTTCCTCTTCCTCTTACCTTGATTTTACCTTCCTCTTACTTCCTCTTACCTTGATTTTACCTTTCTCTCACTTCCTCTTACCGTGATATTACCTTCCTCTTACTTCCTCTTACCTTGATATTACCTTCCTCTTACTTCCTCTTACCTTGATATTACCTTCCTCTTACCTTGATATTACCTTCCTCTTACTTCCTCTTACCTTGATTTTACCTTCCTCTTCCTCTTACTGTGATATTACCTTCCTCTTACCTTCCTCTACTTCCTCTTACCTTGATATTACCTTCCTCTTACCATTGTTTTCCTCTCGGATGTTTTAGAAGTGTTCAGTGTTGTCATCTTGTTCATGCTGATGGTACTAAAAATTTCTTCCCTATCTGTTTTAACATAATTGTTTCTTATATTGGGTGAGCAATTTACTTGCTCTTACGTGATTGTAACAGTCAAGTTTTGTTTAAGAAGTAATTGTGGCCGCTTCGTTGAAATTGTCTAGTCAATATTACCTAGCTGTAATTACTTATGTCCTGTGTTCCACATGTGTATTTGTGTATGTGTTTTTGGTGCCACCGCGAGGGAGGTGGGGCAAGGAAGCTCCCCTCACCTTGGCACCAGAACTTCCGTTGCCAAAACCAGTGCCAACATTTAGTGCCAACACCAGCAGAGGTAGTGGAGGGGAATAGGGGAGGAGGAGGAGGAGGAGGAGGAGAAGGAGAAGGAGGAGAGGAATGGAGGAATGAGGGAATATAGAAAGAGGAGAAAGAAGGGAGTGGGTGGTTCGTGGTAGAGTGTATACAGTGTCTGCAGAAGAAAATGATGAATATTTTCTTAGGATTATTAACGGGTTAATAATTCATGATAACTCAATAGATCCCCACTCCTCTCTCTCTCTCTCTCTCTCTCTCTCTCTCTCTCTCTCTCTCTCTCTCTCTCTGGTTTATTTCCATTGGAATCCTTTTATCCTCTTCAGGATGCGACCCTTAGCAGTGGGCTGGCACCCGGGTACTTACTGCTAGGTGAACAGGGAGAGAAAAAGAGAGGTTAAGAGAGCGTTGAAGGAATGTAAAAGGAGAGCAAGCGAGAGAGTGGGTGAAATGCTGTCAACAAATTTTGCTGAGAATAAGAAAGTTTTGGAGTGGTGTGAAGAAACTTGCCTAACATTTTCACTTGTCCTGAGGTCGAATTCGGGCACCATCTTCGAGCCACGATCCACCTATCATTCTCTGTCCATGCTTTACGTACAAGATACACTACATGCTTTTCCAGTCACCTCCAGGGATGTTTTCCCTTTGCATTCTTCCACCAAGAACTACAATTACACTTAGCTAGGCATAGTTTGTAGATGCGAGTTAAAGGCGATGATGAACGGTTAACCCAGCTACTTGTCTGACCTTGACTTGCCTCACAACCAGACAGGAAAAGATATACCTCTTTCTGCCCTAGTGTCCCATCTGATCTCTTTGACACAGTTGTTGCAGCTAACAATGGAGGTTAACCATCTGGGTCAGGGACTTGCTTTTTAGCAGCAAAACAGTGGGTAAATTAGGCCAGGCTATTGTTGATTGATGGTAGTGACAGTCCCATCCTCTCGATTTAGAGGTAGAATTGTTTCATAGGATGGATATTGTGGTCGGTTCTTGACCAATAGCCCCTCTCTCTCTCTCTCTCTCTCTCTCTCTCTCTATTATTGCTCTCCCAGTACGGGAAACACTCCCCCACCGAGACACTCGCAAGAGGAAGGCGCCAGGGTGCGTTTGAACACAAGCAAAAGACTCTGGAATTTCCTTCCTTCTCGTGCCAAGGCTCTTGCGTATGTCAGCCTCATCACGCCTTTCATAGTGTCATCTACCTCATTCATGCTTCCTGGTGCTGCATAACCTCTGTGCTACACACAGATCTCTGACATAGGCCTTCATAATGACCCTTATAGCAATTAGTCACATTGTTTGACGTAAATATTCTAGGTTAAAAGTATATTGAATATACTATATATCCGTAGCATTTGTGCGATTTTGATTGTAATAATCATACTACTAATAATAATAATAGTAATAATACTATCCGTGTGCTCTCAAGACAATGACAAAAACAATAATTTATAATTGTGTTACTTAAATACTCGTAAAAAGTTGTTTCCTCAAAGTTATTATATAACAGTGTGAGTTGTGAATTATTCCACATACTGTATTGTGGCTTTTATGTCTTATAACAAATGTATTTTAACGAAGCTGGGCACACAACTATCCTCAACTAGGTTAAGTAAAATCATAAACTGTCACTTTTTGCACATCTGTAGTCTTATATTACCCGCAGTTCTAATACTAGGAGTGGGAGTTAATCAAGTTTGATCCTATGAAGAGGATAGCTCTATTTCCTCGGACCAAGAGCCCTTTGCCAGCAACAATACAACCCCCCTCCACCTTCCTTGAAAGGCGCTTTATTACTGAAACAAATCTGGACCTATATAACAGCTCAATAAATACTGACAGGACAACTGCCTAATAACGCTTTTAATGTCTATATTACGCCACCTTTCGAATTACTTTTGCTTTCGAATGCTCTTACCGATGGAGTTAACCCATACGAGTGTGGTATGTGAGGAGGACGTATGTACGGGCTAGAGGCGAGAAAGTAAAACATTGTAGAGGGAATATTTGGCGTTGTTCCAGCTCATCTGTAGGGCAGTTGGGAAGGAATTTGGTTAGGTAAGAGGAAGAAAAAGACGAGGTGGAGGTGGTGGTATTTTTTTTTTTTCCGTGAAATACTCTGAGTATGTCTCTTTTGAACGTCCTCACTCTAATGACTGACTCATCTTATGGCGAGGATGTTACCCATCACTTATGGCTGTATAGACGCAGATTTACTATTTTACTAATATATAGTAGTGTGCAAATTAATTGGGACACGAGTAAATTTTGTAATTATCTCGTATGTCTTAGTTTCCGGCTTAATTAATGTAGTTTGTGGTCTTTCCAGAAGAGTTTGCTACTGACTTCTGGCAGTCCTCCAGCTGTGGTGTTACCCTGTGACTCTCGTCAGTGCTACAACAGCTGTTGTTCTGTTAGGCAATTCCTGCAAGCGTGCTCCTTGAGTGAATATGATTTCGCCAAATTCTTAACATCAATTCATGATTACTACTGAAATTCATCATGAATGTTACACCTAGGCAATGTGCAAGTATTGTAGTTCATAGAAAACATGCTGAATTCAGTATCAGAAAGATTGCAAAACATTTGAGCCTAAAAAAAAAGTCAACTATTTGTCGAATTCTGAAGAGAGCTGACGACACGTGATTGTGGAGCGCCTTGTCGAATATGATGTGGAAGAAAACTCATTACAACACCAGATATAGAAGAAAACGCGATAGGACCTCACGATGACAAGGTGATGGTAAGAAACTGTGAAGGATCCCAAGAAAACCAGCAGAGATCTATAGAGAGAGATTTGGCTTCAGCTAGTGTAAATGTTAATTCTTCTGCTGTTTGACAAAGGCTGCAGTGGGCACTTGATTGTAAGGAATGGACGATAGATGAATGGGTACAGGTCAATGGCAGTGAGACGGAGCAAAGACGATCCTCTTCGGAATGGACATATTCAGCAAGCGCCAAAACACCCACCTGAGATGTTTTAGGGAAGTTTTACTGCTAAAGGCCCTGGACGGCTTGTTATTGTAGAGGAAATGATGAACTGTGACAAATACCAAGCAATTCTGGCAACTCGTTTGCTTTCCATTGTGGAGTGAGACTTTTCTGATGGAGAAGGCATTTTCCATCAGGATCTTGCTCCATGTCACATTTCCAGAAAAATGCTGATATTCTTCTAAACTGGCCTGGAAACTCTCCTGATCTCAACCCAATTGAGAATCTATAGGCAATAACCATTCTCTGCTCAGACGTTGTGCTCAGCGGTTGTCAGCTGTTGCTCCTCAGTCCCAACACCTGGTGGAGGAGTGTTTACAACATCAACAACAATGGCGACTGCGTTTCGCCACCGTGTTAATACTGTTTGTATTCAACTAACGTAGGGCTCTATTACCGGCGAATCAGTAAATGTGTTACTGCCAGCAATCATTCGTGATACATATGGCATTCAACGTGAATCCTTGTGTGGTGTCGCCTTGAATGGAACTACACGGATCTTCGTCAAGTTTTGTGACACTCAGATGTACGAGAAGATTGTGACCCAGTACCAGGATATAAGTAAGCAAGTCACCCCAGCAGTTTCAGTTGCATGACGTTTCACGATACTATACATGGGTACGTGTGAGAAACGTGCCTTTTGAGGCCAATGAAGTTGATATACGTGACGTTTTTGAACGTTATGGGAAGATCCACCTGGTCACCATGGGTAGGTGGTCTGACGGCCACTATACTGGCCTTCAGGAGGGGTCATTTACGTTGAAAATGTCCCTGCGTCAGCCGATTCCTTCGTACGTACAACTGGAGGAGTTTCGTTCCCAGGTGTACGTTACGTACCCTGGACAGAGAAGAACTTGCCGCCTCTGCGGCGCTCTGGATCACATAGCGGCTCAGTGTGTCCAGCGCCAGCTGCCATCGGGGCGTGGTCGTCGACCTGACGGTGAGGTACCCCGTCAGGCTCTGGAAGAGGAGGTTGTCGAGACCTCGCTGCGTATGACATCATGGAGTGCTGAGGTTGATAGGGCCATGCTACTAGAGTCATCTTGTGTGACTACCTGGGACTGCCTACCTTGACGAGGTGGAACATGTGAACAGTGAAATCCCTCTAGCAAGAGAGGCAGGCGAGATGGAAGCCGACATTGTATCTGCGTTAAGTGACCTATTAGCATCGCATGAGTCTGATTCTGTGCCGTGTTCTGATGGGGGGTAAATTACGTGCAGATGATGCTGATCAGATAGCTAAAGTGAGAGATTTGGAGAGTTCGAGGTTTCATACTGTTGAGGCAGAAATTCACAAGGAGAACACTCCAAGTACTGACATGTCTGAAGATGCTGTTTCTAGGAAGCGTGCGGCTACCCCGTCCAACTCCGATGATGTCTTGACCCCTGGACAACGTTCAGGGAAGAAGATGTGGTCGGAAATCACGGGTGGGGGGAGGTCGCGTGAGTCCAGGACAGCAGGTAATATCACGGGGATTGCCAAAGGTGCGGGAAGTGCCTTGGGTGCTTGCCGGCGCAAAGAGAAAAAGGGAGTGGTAGCCCCTAGAGGAAAGCCACCTTTAACACAGTTAGGTGTGTAACTATTAATGTTAATGGTTTGAAATCTGTCAGAAAGTGTGTGCAGCTGCGTGAGTGGTTGAATCGTTTTGCAGTGGATGTGTGTTTTTTGCAAGAACATAACCATAAAGTAGGAAGTTTGTTTGAGATGGATGGTTATGACATTTATGTGACTCACTCCAGATGTCTGAAAGGTGGAGTGGCTGTGTTGATAAAAGCGACCAGCCCATTTGTGCTGAGACATTGGGAGGAAGGGGGGGAGGGTCGCGTGGTGCGAGTCGTGGGGGATTGGGGTAGTAGAAGGGTTGGTTTTGTAGGGGTATATGGGCTGGCTGAACATGATGTTAATATTAAAAATACTTTTGTTAGAGATGTCTTGGTATATTATTTGAGGTCCCTGCCAGAAATTACAGTAGTAGGTGGTGACTGGAACTGTGTGGTGCGCCGTAAAGATGTTGAACCGAGGGGGGCGGGGTTCTGTTTGCTTGTTTTGGGTGACTTGTTGTCTGGTTTGGGGTTGGTTGATGTACGCGGAGGATGTGACTTTGGGATTGAGCATACTTTTGTGCATAGGGGCTATGCGGCATGTTTAGATAGGGTGTATGTGTCTCGGCGGGTGGTCGTAATCAATGTGAGTGTATTGAACGTCTTTTTCTCTGACCACCGGGGAGTTTTTGTGGAGCTCGACTGGGGAGGTCTCCCGCATCGTTTTAAGGGATACTGGAAACTGAATACGCGGATGCTACAAAGTGCGGATGATAGGGAACTATTCGAGGACTTCTGGGCGTCTATGGGAGTAGACTCCTGGGAGGGGTGGGATTTAGTACGATGGTGGGATGAGGTTGTGAAGCCTCGAATTAAGGATTTTTATGTGAATCGGTGTAAGGAGGCCACTCGCTTGGAGTATGGCTTTCAGAGGTACTTGGAGGGTCATCTACGACAATGTTATGCACAGGGAGAGGCATCTGGGGTTTACCCAGTGGATGAGATCGATGCTATTAAAGAACAAATCCAAGTATTGAAAAATAAGGTTTTCGATGGGGCGCGCATTTCGAGTGGGGTGGAGGAGGCTTTGTGGGGTGACAAGCCGTCTGCTTGTGTCTTACAAAGTCAGACACAAAGGCGAAAAGCAACTGAAATTGTGAGTTTAGTTGTGCAGGATGAAGTTGACGGGTATAGTGAGGGACAGGTCTTAACAACAACTGAGGAGATAAGTTTTTATGTCGATACTTGGAGTAAGATCCAGATGCAAAGTAAAGACGTGAGTGAGCATGCGATACAGGATTTGGGGAGAGGAGTACGATGCGAGTTAAATGATTATGATCGCCTTCTCATGGGTGGGCCTATATCTGAGGCAGAGGTGTGGGAGGCACTACAAGGAATGCGTAAGGGGAAGGCTCCAGGCATTGATGGCATCCCTTGTGAATTTTATATCAAACATTGGGAGGTAATACGGACTTTTATGGTTCGTTTACTCAATGCAATGAAGGAGGGGGGGGTGTTAGGTCTGTCTCAGCGTACGGCAGTGTTGGTCTTAGTTAGGAAATGTGATGTGCCGTTAGCGATTAAGGACTACCGTCCCATATCGTTGATGTGTAGTGACTATAAACTATATGCGAAAATATTGATGAATAGAATTAAGAAAGTGTTTGATAAGGTAATCCATAAGAGTCAGTTTGGTGTGCCAGGTAGGTCAATGTATGATGGTCATGGGAATATCAGGGAGTTTGTTGAGGAATGCGGGGTGAGGGGTGGGGGTGGTGTTTTGGCTTTAGACTGGCGAGCCGCTTTTGATAGTGTGGAAAGAGAGGTTCTGTGGAAATTTATGAGATGGCAGGGTTTTGGAAATGAGGTCATCATGTGGGCCCGTTCGTTGTACAATGGAGCGGGTTTTAAAGTACAAATTAATGGCAAGTTAGGTGTTTTTGTACACTTGAGCAGGGGCATTCGTCAGGGATGCCCCATGTCTCAAATGTTTTTTGCATGTATGCAGGACCCATTTTACTGGGCTGTTTGTGGGCGGGGAATTGAGACATCCTGGAGTCAGAGTAGTGGTCGACCGACCCTTGTGGGTTATGTTGATGATACTACTGTGTTATTACGTTCACGGGAGCAATTGGGTTTTGTTGGGAGACTTGTTGACATATTTGGCAAGGCTACGGGGATGTGTGTTAATAGAGAAAAATCGAAAATTATGGAGTTGGGGGAGTGGGTGGGGGATGGGGTGGATGCAGAGGGGTGGACTGTGGTTGATCGTATCACTATATGTGGTATTCATTATATGCGGGAGGTCGATCAGATGAGGGCGTGCAATTCAGGGAGGGTTGTACATAGTGTCTTGGGGAGCTTAAATAGTCTATGGCCGCGACATTTAACCCTGCATCAGAGGGCGGTGGTCATTAATGTCCTGCTTTATAGCAAAGTATGGCACGTTGCTGCACTGTATCCTCTGTTGCAGGGGGACGTCAAACGTCTTTTGCATAGAGTTTATCGATTTTTGTGGGGTTCAGGATGCGATTGGCTCACAAGAGCGGTGGTGGAGACACCACTGCATCAGGGAGGGTTGGGTCTCATTCCTCTAGACTCCTAGAGGCTCGTGTCATGGCATGTTACGTGAAGCGTCGCTTTCTCCGACTGGGTGGGATGCATGGTGGGTTAAGTGAATTGTATCACGACCTGCGCAGGTGGTGGAGAGGGAGGAATTTAATGTGGTGCGACGCGATGCTTCGCGTATTATTGAACTTGAAGGACGTGACTTAAGAAATCGTAATGACCGCGGGTTCAATCCCGGCCGGGGGTATGGTTTTTTTGAAGGACGTGCGCTGTGTAAAATTATGTACCTTAGAAAGGGCGGGTAGGGAGGTAGTCGTGGTGCGAGTTGAAGGAATGTATCCCATGTATGCGTGGGGTGATATATGGAGGCGAGTGCAACAGTTGCGTCTGCCTACTTAAGTACGGGAAGTGGTTTTTAAATTTTTACATGGAATCTTGCCGTCTGGGGTGGTGTTGTATAATAGGCGTTTGGAGGAAGACTGGGGTGGTCCGGCGTGCGTCATGGGTTGTCATGTTGTGTATTTCTGTGAGACTTTAGGTATGGTACGAGAGTAGTTCAGTAGGGTGTTGCGTTTGGTAGGGGGGGAGGTTTGTCGGTACTCTGGGCGTTGAGTTTTGATGTAGGTGGGGTTGACTTGCGTGTACAACGTGCGGTGTCGTATGTTGTGGCCGATTATATTTTCGTGTCATGGGCTATGAGGCACGTTGATGGTAACAGTAGAATTAGGGTTTTAGCGGGGACGATTTATAGAACAAAATGTCGAAATAGTTTGGTATATGAGGGGAGATGGGAGAGAGACTTCCCGCCTGAATATAAAGCCTTGGAGTTACGAGATTTGAGATAGTTGTGAGTGTTCAGTGGGTAATCTAACGGGCTGGTCAGCTGTGTCTAATTGTGTTTGTCAAGTGCGTGAATGTTTTGTGTTCTCCGAGTTTGTGCGTCTCCTATGTACCGGTGATGGCGAAATATCGTACATGCTTTGTATATACAACTTTTAGGAATGTTTCTCGTCATTTATGCCTCAATTACAAGTCATTGGTGTACTTTTTGTATATGGTGTGCTTCCTAGCACAGTTGAAACGTTTTTCTTATTTCCGTTTATACTTTATGCCGTGTCCATGTGCTTTTCGATAATATATGTATCTATGCAAGTTTTCGTTTTCCTCTAAGCTGTGATGGAGCTTGAACTATATATGGAGGCAGTATTTTTCAATGTGTGCATCTCGTCAGTGTATAAGTTCACTTATAGCTGCTTGCATTTGTGTTTTATTGAGATGTCAAATATCAGTGTATTTTCGTTTTGTTATATTAGATATTTTCATTGTAGTGAATGGTAGCGTCATCCTGATCCACCTTTGAACTGTAATGCCTATTCTTAGTCAATGATAATAACCCCGTGGTAGTCGCCCAAATTAACGTATTGTTGTGCTCTTTAAGGCACCTGAGTTCTTAGATTAAGTCTTGGTTACGTTGTGTTGGCAGGCGGAAGCCACGCCTAGTAATATGCCACATGAATCCTGTGATACTCCAATACTGAAACTATATACTGTGCCAAAACAAAAGCATTCACATTGCTAAACTCACAAACTAGTATTTAGTCACTTAGCCATAATACCAACTTACATCATAATTTGTAATATTTTACAATTAAGAATAAAACTAAGTATGCCCGAAATGCCTAGCCATGCTAAGCGTTCTAGTGGTACACTCTGTAATCACAATTTTACTACATGTAAACCAAACAATAACCAAATTTCTGTAAACTCAGCATTGTAATCCTTATAGAGAATAAACTTTGAATAATACGTGATTGCTTGTGTATGTGTGTAATTCTGTGTGCTTGTTTTTGTCACATTGTTTATTTGTATAGTGTTTATATTTTCCTGTGTTTTGACTTTATTATTTATTTATATAATCTAGTTAGTGCCTGGTATCTCGTTGACATATTATTTTATGCACCCATAACTATTTTGTACCTGAGTTTTCAATAAAATATAAAAAAAAAATAACCAAATGCAGGATCGCAAAACAGGAATGCTCAACTGTGGAGAAGCTAATTGTTGCTGTTATTAGGATCTAGTAACACGACGAAGAAATATCCAGAATGTGTTCAACACTGGTCGATTCTATGCCAAAGCGTGTAACAATGCTTATAAAAGCAAAGTGTAGTCATATCTATTATTAAATCAATTATTTGTCATATCATTGCCGTGTATTTGTCAAGCGTTAATTTTCCCAAATAAATATCTTATTTCATCACTGTCCCAATTAATATGCTCACTACTGTAGTTAATAAACTTGGAATCGTTGAATTCCTAACAATAACCGGAGAATGCTTTTTTCGATCACTTCAAACTTTTAGCGATAGTGGATTTCGTGCACCGGAAAGGTCACATTGATTTTGATCTGTGTAGATTTTAATTTGCTAATTTTGTTGAAAATTGGTTTTCATGCAATAACTTGAGAATGTCTCTTTAGATCGGCTTCAATCCTTAAACTCTGGTATATCTTATAGAAAAGCTTGGGTTGATTTTGGGTTGTGTTGGTGCCAATCTTCCAATTTGATTGGAGAAATTAAAATAATAGTTTACTTGCGATAATTTGTGAATGCCTCATCCGATTGACTTAAAACCTTCAACTTGAGAGCGCAGCTTCTAAGTACGTGTTCTTATATTTACAGTGTTGTTCAGTAGGTGGTAGTGACTGACGAGGTGAAGAACCACAGAAGGCTCTTAATAGCCAGATAATTCTTAGGTCAGTCATAACTAATAAGACCTTGCCCTGGTGGCAAAAGCTTTCGCTTTACACGCTGAGGGTCTGGGTTCGATTTCCGGTGAGGGTAGAGACATTGGGCGTGTTTCTTTACACCGGTTGTCTATCTTCACCCATCAGTAAAATGGGTACCTGAGTGTTAGTCGAATGGGACAAAACTGACCTAATTTGCCCGAAATGCTCTGCATAACAAGGGGCTTTCTATATAGTAGTATATCACCGATGTCAGATATGGTCTGTATATCTAGTACATGTACTTGCAGAAATAGAGATATATATTATTATTATTACTAAGTAGACCTGCACAGCTGCGCCACTTTGGCGAATCAAAAATAACATAGTGTGCCATTAGAAACAGTTTCCTGTGTGAATTCAGGGGGGACCGTTGAAACCAATGGGAATCCTGCATGTCTTCAGGTTTCATCCAAGGAAATGGAGATCAGCTCAAATTCTTTGAATCAAGAGCCCTTCTCCAGCGTCAAGACGCCATCCTTGAAGAGGGTAAAATATATTTACACGTAATATTTTATACTCTACTGCATTTCAATATACAATTGCGTACGATTTTTCTATATACATTTTCCCAAGGTAGTCTAATATGGACATGGAAAAGTGGGTCGCCACGGCCTGCACGTCGATAATTGATCTACCAGTCGGTGAGCGGCTCTGTGGAATGACTCGTGGAATGACTTGCATCGTCGCCAGCTGCTTGAAAATATTCCGTTAGTGTGAGACCTCCATGGTAGTACGGAAGGTTTCCATGGTCTTCCCTGTTGCTACTGAAGGCCTTCATGGAGTTTCCTGTTGCTATTGCAGGCGTCCACAGTCTTCGTTGTTGATACTGCAGGCCTCCGTGGTGTTTGTTCCCTGTTAGTACTGAAGGATTCATGGTGTTCCCTGTTAGTACTGAAGCCTTAATGGTGTTCCCTGTTACTGAAGCCTTCATGGTGTTCCCTGTTAGTACTTAAGCCTTTATGGTGTTTCCTGTTAGTACCGAATCCTTTATGGTATTCCCTGTTAGAACTGAAGCCTTCATGTTGTTCCCTTCTAGTACTGAAGCCTTCATGGTGTTCCTGTTGGTACTGAAGGCTTCCATGGTATTCCCTGTTGGTACTGAAGCCTTAATACTGTTCCTTGTTAGTATTAAAGCCTTCTTGCTGTTCCCTATTAGAAATGAAAGTCTCCACGGGTTTATAAGTTCATTACAACCACAGTTATCTTCCACCTTCCGGGTTAGGGAGGAACTCCGTGTTTCTCGTTCCAGTCGTCTCTGAAGGCCTCGGTGATCTTCAATAATGGTACTGATGCAAGGGCGGCCTCTTACTGCTCCACCGTCAACTATAAAACTTCCTTCGTCAGAAGTAAAATCTTTCCACCTGCTGAAACTTAACACCAGTAACAATGACAAAATACAGTAAGGGACACCATGCAGTACCAGTGACATCATTATACAATGCGTGATGTGCAATAACAGTCAAATAGTAATGTACTGTGACGTCATGATACAATGCAGAGGTTACTGGATGGTGAAACAGGAGATAGAAGACGAGATTAGTGCTAGTAGAACCAGTGTTTACTAGCAGCAATGTCCCGTTGGGTTCGGTAACGTGGATTGGGTAAGGGATACTCACATAGGCAATAATGGAGTATAATCAAAACGGAATATACGGGAAACGCCCAGCCTGACCTACGTCTCCGCTCCTTATCTTTAGACTGACTCACGAATGATGCCTAAGGGTGAGCGGCGTTCAAAAATATGCTAGTCAGCTGTAACAAGTGATTCACACAGACGGTTGGTAGTGAGTCACTACTACAGACACTGGTAACTGGTTCCTGGTACTGGTACTACCGAGAGCAGAACCACTGATACACACAGCACTGTGACAGTGAATACCGGTAGTTAAGACAGTGTTAATATAGTTGAGGTAGTTGTAGCTCACGTCTACCAGACACTTCCATATCACCTGGAAATTCCATGTCATTTTTCCAGTTTGGTATGGTATACTTTTATCAGGTGTTTTCATGCCGGCAGTGCCAGGAGGGAGTGAAAGGTGGAAATAGAGCCTTCTGCTCCTCTATCACTGATTCGTACACCTAGATAAACGACAGTCCTTAATCTAGATAGAAGTAGACGGTTCTTCTCAGAAGATAGCCTCTTTGTATGTGGACTTCCAAGTACTCTATCAGGCTTTCCCATGTAACTATTTCCCTCGCTCATGTTATTCATTGTTGGATCCATCCCATACATTATTCCTGAAAGACAAAGCATTGCATAACTATGGCCTTGTCTCTTATACATATTATTATAATCAAACAAGAAGCGCTAAACCACAAGGTCCATACAGCGCTGCGTCTTATACATAACATCCATAAAAATAACAAATGTGTTCTGCCCGAAATGCACCGCATGCTAGTGGCTTTTTGTCCTGAACAATATTTTATATCTGAACTATATTATCTGTATACTGCAGTAAAGAGAAAGAAATCATTTGTATTTTTAGCAAAACGCAGCGTATACCCAACCTTCCTCAGCCATCCCTCCCGCCCGACTGGCCAGACAACAGTGCGGCCGTCAAGGCCAAGCAACAGTTGGCAGTGGAAAATACCCGCCATGCGAACCTAGGCCAGAAACTTTTCCATTTTTCCCACCTCCCGAGGCGTACCCCTTGCTAACATAGCCACAGCACAACAAATACTCTATAATACATGTGTCACAAGCTGTATGAATTAAGTCAATGGTAATTAAGAGATTTTTATGAGTATTAACAGTGAGTCATGATGGGGCATGCGCAGTGCTGACTCCTGCCTTCATGGCAAGAATGCTCACTGGGTATTTATACCAATCGTCCGTAAAGCAACTCCTTAGCATATTAACAGGTACGAGTTATTTATAGTCTATATACGCTACAGGCAGCGTGGATATTTAAGGTAGGCTGCTGCAAAAGAATATTTAGAAATGTAATGGGTGTCGAGGCAGGACACACCTGGATGTACCAGGCAATATCTACACACCTCTCAGCCATATATAGAGGTAGCAGCAGCATGTATATATGAAGTTAGCTTAAAAGTGTTTTTTTTTCGCCCAGGACTATTCAGTTTAGGGGATGTATTACAGCCGATGAAGGTAAGGTCATAATGACGGAGGAGGAATCAGGAGAGAGAGTGAACCAAGTATTGATTGTGTTTGTGAGTGTGGGTTGGTGGTGGGAAGGGAGGGGAACCAAAGGGTAAGGGAAGGGAAGGGGAAAATCCTCCACCTGTATCTTCCCTTTGTACCCAGCGTCCTCCTCATCCACGTGGGTCGGTGGTATGCCAGTTCGACTGACAGCCGAAAGTACTCGGGGTCGAACCCTGGACGAGGAGAGGCATGTGGGCAAGTCTCCTGACTCCTGCTGCCCCTGACCACCTAGCATGAGACACCTAGGAATTAGTCGATAGTTGTGGGTGGCACCCTGGGGAAGGATAAACCTCAAATAACAAAAAAAAAAAAAAAGGCACAATACCGTGACTGGAACGATACACACACAACTTTGTGTATCGTAAATGGTATTTGTAAATGGTCCACGTCGGACCGAAACGTCGTCGTAAGCTCCTCTATTTGGCTTTTGTGGGCTTTTTAATCCAAATAGTTTTATTCTTTCCCTTTAACTATGTGTAAAATAATAAAGCCTAACACTTCAGAAAAGATTTATTATTATTATTATTATTATTATTATTATTATTATTATTATTATAATTATTACCAGTGGAGCAGGTGACAGTCCCTCTACGTGGGAATTGTGTACATAACCTGGTTACCTGGAGGTTACCTGGAGGTTATTCCGGGGATCAACGCCCCCGCGGCCCGGTCCATGACCAGGCCTCCCGATGGATCAGGGCCTGATCAACTAGGCTGTTACTGCTGGCCGCACGCAGTCCAACGTACGAGCCACAGCCCGGCTGATCCGGCACTGACTTTAGGTATCTGTCCAGCTCTCTCTTGAAGGCAGCCAGGGGTTTATTGGCAATTCCCCTAATGCTTGATGGGAGGCTGTTGAACAGTTTTGGGCCCCGGACACTTATGGTGTTTTCTCTTAGTGTACCAATGGCGCCCCTACTTTTTATTGGCGGCATTTTGCATCGCCTGCCCAGTCTTTTACTTTCGTAGGGAGTGATTTCTGTGTGCAGATTTGGGACCATTCCTTCCAAGATTTTCCAAGTGTAGATTATGATATATCTCTCCCTCCTGCGTTCCAACGAGTACAAGTCAAGTGCTTCCAAGCGTTCCCAGTAGTTAAGGTGCTTGACAGAACTTATACGTGCAGTAAAGGATCTCTGTACACTCTCTAGATCTGCGATTTCACCTGCTTTGTATGGAGATGTTAATGTACAGCAGTATTCCAGCCTAGAGAGAACAAGTGATTTGAAAAGGATCATCATGGGCTTGGCATCTCTCGTTTTGAAAGTTCTCATTATCCATCCTATCATTTTCTTTGCACGTGCGATCGTGGCACTGTTGTGATCCTTGAAAGTGAGATCCTCAGACATTACTACTCCCAGGTCCCTTACATTATTTTTCCGCTCTATTGTATGGCCGGAGTCAGTAGTATACTCTGTTCTAGTTATTATCTCCTCCAGTTTTCCATAACGGAGTAGTTGGAATTTGTCCTCATTGAACATCATATTGTTTACCGTTGTGACATAAGATCACAAACAGAATATAAAATCAAGGTCTGGCAGTTCAGGCAAGTTCAAGGTAATTTATTGTTACTTGTAAAGTCAATTTATTATTCTGGACTCTTTCTCTTTCTCTCTCTCTCTCTTTTTTTTACACAGGGTTTGACAAGCTTAAGGATCCCTAGCTTTATTGACAAGCTATTTACAGGTTAAGGATTCCTAACTTTATTGGCAAGCTAAGAGCTGTTACCTACATCAGCTCATTTGAAAGCATTTTTATTGTTATGAGACATACAAGTAGGGAAAAGGATGAAGTTGGAGCCATCTGTGGGCCAGCATTTTCATGTGATCAACTGACTTTATCTCGTTGACATCATTATGCTGTACGAATGTGTTCCATACTCGAGTCATCCTGGGTATGTATGATCTCAGATGAAGTGATGTTCTGGAGAAGGGTACAGCCAGAGTGAAGTTGCTGCTTTCTGCCCGTCTTGTGGCCTAAAAGCTTGTTTCACGCTGTCCTCGAAGTGGATCCAAGTGTGGTACTTTGACAATATTGGCCTTGTACATAACAGTTAGGCCACCCACATCCCTCCTGTGTTGAAGGCTCTCTCTCTCTCATTCTCTCTCTCATTCTCTCTCTCATTCTCTCTCTCATTCTCTCTCTCATTCTCTCTCTCATTCTCTCTCTCATTCTCTCTCTCTCTCTCTCTCTCTCTCTCTCTCTCTCTCTCTCTCTCTCTCTCTCTCTCTCTCTCTCAAAATCATTCGCCTCGAATAACTCAGTAATTTGAGCCTTGAGTCTTCCGTTATATTGAACTTCAGCTCAGTCAAACTGCTTTTAATTGAAATGCTTGTTCAGTGTTAAAGCATTAGGCTCACAACTGAAGAGTCTCGGGTTTGAGTACCGGGCGGGGCGAGAAGCATAGACAAATTTCATTACACCCGCTGTCCATCCTCTGCCCCCTCTGCCCCCCCTCTGCCGCCCCCTCTCCCCCCCCCTCTGCCGTCCCCTCAGCCTAGCACTGAATATATAACAGGGAGCTAGTCGACTGGTTTTTTTTTTTTGTTTGCTTTTACACCTCGGCTCATTTCAAAGACCAGCTCTAAGGTATATATTGCTTCCCCCCAGGATGCCACCCACAACAGTCGACTGACACTCAGGAACCTACTTAATGCTAGGGTAACAGGGGCAGCAAGTGTCAGGAAACATGACCAACGTTTCCACCTCTGAGAGGACTGAGCTTTGGAATGAGCTGAGGTAGAATAACAGCTTTAATCCTGTTAAAGAGCTGAGGTAGGATAGCAGCTCTTATCCTGTAAATTGAAAGGCTTGATGAAAACTGTCAGGTGATGGGAATAAGAGAAATGGAACCTTATTATTGAGGGAGGAGATGAACAGCAATAGCATTCGTGATCCTGCACATAATGCCTGGTAGTGAACCTTGGACACACTGCACATAATGTCTGGTAGTGAATCTAGGACACACTGCACATAATGCCTGGTAGTGAACCTTGGACACACTGCACATAATGTCTGGTAGTGAACCTTGGACACACTGCACATAATGTCTGGTAGTGAACCTAGGACACACTGTACATAATGCCTGGTAGTGAACCTAGGACACACTGCACATAATGCCTGGTAGTGAACCTTGAACACACTGCACATAATGCCTGGTAGTGAATCTAGGACACACTGCACATAATGTCTGGTAGTGAATCTAGGACACACTGTACATAATGCCTGGTAGTGAACCTAGGACACACTGCACATAATGCCTGGTAGTGAACCTTGGACACACTGCACATAATGTCTGGTAGTGAACCTAGGACACACTGTACATAATGCCTGGTAGTGAATCTAGGACACACTGCACATAATGTCTGGTAGTGAACCTTGGACACACTGCACATAATGCCTGGTAGTGAACCTAGGACACACTGTACATAATGTCTGGTAGTGAACCTTGGACACACTGTACATAATGTCTGGTAGTGAACCTAGGACATACTGCACATAATGCCTGATAGTGAACCTTGGACACACTCTACATAATGCATGGTCGTGAACCTTGGACACACTGTACATAATGCCTGGTCGTGAACCTTGGACACACTGCATACAATGCCTGGTAGTGAGCCTAGGACACACTGTATATAATGCCTGGTCGTGAACCTAGGACACACAGTACATAATGCCTGGTAGTGAACCTTGGACACACAGTACATAATGCCTGGTAGTGAACCTTGGACACACTGCACATAATGTCTGGTAGTGAACCTTGGACACACTGCACATAATGTCTGGTAGTGAACCTTGGACACACTGCACATAATGCCTGGTAGTGAACCTAGGACACACTGTACATAATGCCTGGTAGTGAACCTTGGACACACTGCACATAATGTCTGGTAGTGAATCTAGGACACACTGTACATAATGTCTGGTAGTGAACCTAGGACACACTGCACATAATGTCTGGTAGTGAACCTAGGACACACTGCACATAATGTCTGGTAGTGAATCTAGGACACACTGCACATAATGTCTGGTAGTGAATCTAGGACACAATGCACATAATGTCTGGTAGTGGATCTAGGACACACTGCACATAATGTCTTGTAGTGAACCTTGGACACACTGCACACAATGCCTGGTCGTGAACCTAGGACACACTGCACATAATGTCTGGTAGTGAACCTTGGACACACTGCACATAATGCCTGGTAGTGAACCTAGGACACACTGTACATAATGTCTGGTAGTGAACCTTGGACACACTGTACATAATGTCTGGTAGTGAACCTAGGACATACTGCACATAATGTCTGGTAGTGAACCTAGGACACACTGCACATAATGCCTGGTAGTGAACCTAGGACACACTGTACATAATGCCTGGTAGTGAACCTAGGACACACTACATAATGGACCTAGGACACACTGTACATAATGCAGTGAACCTTGGACACACTCTACATAATGCATGGTCGTGAACCTAGGACATACTGCACACAATGCCTGGTAGTGAACCTAGGACACACTGCACATAATGCCTGGTAGTGAACCTTGGACACACTGTACATAATGCCTGGTAGTGAACCTAGGACACACTGCACATAATGTCTGGTAGTGAACCTAGGACACACTGTACATAATGCCTGATAGTGAACCTTGGACACACTCTACATAATGCATGGTCGTGAACCTTGGACACACTGCACACAATGCCTGGTAGTGAACCTTGGACACACTGTACATAATGCCTGGTAGTGAACCTAGGACACACTGTACATAATGTCTGGTAGTGAACCTTGGACACACTGTACATAATGTCTGGTAGTGAACCTAGGACACACTGTACATAATGTCTGGTAGTGAACCTAGGACACACTGTACATAATGTCTGGTAGTGAACCTAGGACACACTGTACATAATGCCTGATAGTGAACCAAGGACATACAACACAGGTGGGTACACTCAACACCTGTAATATTTATGTGACCAGTTCTGAGAGTTCCTCTCAGCCCAGCCAGGGACAAGGTGTGTCTTCTGGTTGCCTGGTCAACCAGGCTGTTGCTGTTGGCGACGCGATGACCCACATCTAGACATATTTCCATTCCCCGTTTTCGCCCTTTTCTTTCCTCCTCCTGCCTCCTGCTTCCTCATCCTCCCCCCCCCCTGAGGTGCGTGTTATTGAGGTGAAGTTAAAGGGAAGATGCCAGTATGATAGTGCCTCGTGGCACTCTGTTGATCATATTCCACCTGGATGCTCTCTCTCTCTCTCTCTCTCTCCTTCACATAATTTTTCAATTCTTTCGAATTGTCTTTAATTCCCCTATATTTAGTGTAGGAGGCAGAGAGAGAGAGAGAGAGAAATGTGATTTAAATCTAATAAACATGTGCATCATTGCACCAGTCTCTTAATATTACTGTATATCATTAAAACAATATTTTCCGGCGTGTGTGTGTGTGTGTGTGTGTGTGTGTGTGTGTGTGTGTAATATATGTATTACATGTAGGGTGTACTCCGATGCCGAGTTTGCAGGTTCGAGTCCTGCTGTGGACAGAGAAATAATGTTTGTAGATAATTTCGCCCGTTTGTTAAGAGAATATATATATAAATATATAAATATATATATATATATATATATATATATATATATATATATATATATATATATATATATATATATATATATATATATAATGTAAGTGCTTTTATAGTATATACAACTGAGAGAGGAAAGAAGAGACTAGCATGACAAAAGTGTATACAGTTGCCGGGTGAAATTGTATATGTATATCGTCTGTCCTGTAACATGTGAGGGTGTGAATGAGATAGGTTACCTGGAGGTTACCTGGAGGTTATTCCGGGGATCAACGCCCCCGCGGCCCGGTCCACGACCAGGCCTCCCGATGGATCAGGGCCTGATCAACTAGGCTGTTACTGCTGGCCGCACGCAGTCCGACGTACGAGCCACAGCCCGGCTGATCCGGCACTGACTTTAGGTATCTGTCCAGCTCTCTCTTGAAGGCAGCCAGGGGTTTATTGGCAATTCCCCTAATGCTTGATGGGAGGCTGTTGAACAGTTTTGGGCCCCGGACACTTATGGTGTTTTCTCTTAGTGTACCAATGGCGCCCCTACTTTTTATTGGCGGCATTTTGCATCGCCTGCCCAGTCTTTTACTTTCGTAGGGAGTGATTTCTGTGTGCAGATTTGGGACCATTCCCTCCAAGATTTTCCAAGTGTAGATTATGATATATCTCTCCCTCCTGCGTTCCAACGAGTACAAGTCAAGTGCTTTCAAGCGTTCCCAGTAGTTAAGGTGCTTGACAGAACTTATACGTGCGGTAAAGGATCTCTGTACACTCTCTAGATCTGCGATTTCACCTGCTTTGTATGGAGATGTTAATGTACAGCAGTATTCCAGCCTAGAGAGAACAAGTGATTTGAAAAGGATCATCATGGGCTTGGCATCTCTCGTTTTGAAAGTTCTCATTATCCATCCTATCATTTTCTTTGCACGTGCGATCGTGGCACTGTTGTGATCCTTGAAAGTGAGATCCTCAGACATTACTACTCCCAGGTCCCTTACATTATTTTTCCGCTCTATTGTATGGCCGGAGTCAGTAGTATACTCTGTTCTAGTTATTATCTCCTCCAGTTTTCCATAACGGAGTAGTTGGAATTTGTCCTCATTGAACATCATATTGTTTACCGTCGCCCACTGGAAAACTTTGTTTATATCTTCTTGGAGGTTAACCGCGTCCTCAGCAGATGACAGCCTCATGCAGATCCTAGTATCATCCGCAAAGGATGATACGGTGCTGTGGTGTATATCTCTGTTTATGTCTGATATGAGGATAAGGAATAAGATGGGGGCGAGTACTGTGCCTTGTGGAACAGAGCTCTTCACTATGGCAGCCTCCGATTTAACTCTGTTGACCACTACTCTTTGTGTTCGATTTGTTAGGAAGTTGAAGATCCATCTCCCCACTTTCCCAGTTATTCCTTTAGCACGTATTTTATGGGCTATTACACCATGATCGCATTTGTCAAATGCTTTTGCAAAGTCTGTGTATATTACATCTGCATTCTGATTTTCTTCCAGTGCATCCAAGGCCATGTCATAGTGATCCAGTAGTTGTGAGAGGCAGGAGCGACCTGCCCTGAACCCATGTTGCCCTGGATTGTGCAGATTTTGGGAATCCAGGTGATTTGCAATCCTGCTTCTTAGCACTCTTTCAAAGATTTTTATGATGTGGGACGTCAGAGCTATTGGTCTATAGTTCTTAGCTAATGCTTTGCTGCCACCTTTATGGAGCGGGGCTATATCCGTTGTTTTAAGTGACTGTGGAATCTCACCCATGTCCAAGCTCCTCCTCCATAGTGTACTTAGGGCACGCGAGAGGGGTTTCTTGCAGTTCTTAATGAAAACAGAGTTCCACGAGTCTGGGCCCGGGGCTGAGTGCATAGGCATGTTGTCAATGGCTTTTTCGAAATCTATCGGAGTTAGGGTAATGTCGGAAATCTGGCATACATTTATGGAGTTTTGAGGCTCATTCATGAAGAAATCATTTGGGTCGTCGATCCTCAGACCGATTAGTGGTTCACTAAACACAGAGTCGTACTGGGATTTCAATATTTCACTCATTTCCTTGTTGTCATCTGTGTAAGTCCCATCCTGTCTGAGTAAGGGCCCGATACTAGATGTGGTATTTGCCTTGTTTTTGGCATATGAAAAGAAATATTTTGAATTTCTTTCAATTTCACTAATAGCTTTAAGCTCCTAGGGATTTGAACATCCAGCAGGCTTGTGTAAGCGTGTTAGCTCGGAGTGAATGGAGACTTATAGATTTGACCTGCTGTAGGAGTGTGAGCTGGATAATTTTTACGAAGGCCTTCTAACTAGTTAGTCGGATTTGAGTCCTGCAGGTGGGAAGTTCAGTGCCTGGACTCCGAAGGGGCGTTGCTAGACGCTGCAGTTTAGTCATTTGTACTGTAACGTCTGTGCACTTCTAAGAAGGCAGCTGTCGAATGAGGGTGAATGTTCTGTTTTTCTCGGCGGGAAAGGCGTCCTCCTACCTCGGTGGGGGACTGCTGGTGCGCTGACATAAATGAAGGTTGTTCCAGAACCTGTTTTTGGTGAGGCTGCGTTCAGTGATAAATTAATCTTATCGATCCCTTGAAGCGTGTGTTCCGAGAGCAGCGCCTCGACACTATTATCGACTGGCGGCTCTAATATACAGTTTATGATCTTCTATAGATTGACGGCTCTAATATACAGTTAATGCTCTATTATAGAGTTGCGGCTATATTATTAAACTTCGGCAGCTACGTCTTTGTATTTAGCTGCGATTAAAGTGTATCTGCGACTGTATTATGGAGATGTGGTACTTTAAAGGCCAGGTAAGAGCACAGACCAGAGCTAAGAATCAGTAATAAATAGGTGAATACGAACTCACTCACTCACTCACTCACTCTTTCTTTCTCTCTCTCTCTCTCTCTCTCTCTCTCTCTGTCTCTCTCTCTCTCTCTCTCTCTCTCTCTCTCTCTCTCTCTCTCTCTCTCTCTCTCTCTCTCTCTCTCTCTCTCTCTCTCTCTCTCTCTCTCTCTCTCTCTCCACACACACAAAGGCAAGGAAGAGACATGAAAAGAGAGAGGGACGATCTTATTTCCTTTTCTTCTTACCCTCTCTCTCTCTCTCTCTCTCTCTCTCTCTGTCCTTTTTCTCCCACTTCACTATTTCTCCTCACAAACTTCTTACCCTTCTTTCCCCTTCCACTCCCCCCTTCGTATCCTCTTCTACCCCCTCCCCCCCTCCTCCACCAAGGTGCTGTGATCAATACGTTGAGTCTCGGTAAGGTAGACACAACACACCTCTCCACCATTACCAGCACCACCACCTCAACCAACATCTTCCTCAGCACCACCAACAACAACCACAGCCACCACCATCACCAACATCACAACTACCACCACCAAGAAACCCCCTACCAACACCACCACAACCAGTGTCAGATTCCGCTTACGAATCTTGAAAGCTTTGCCTTGTGTGGTGATTCTAGGAGGAAGGGGGGGGGTAGGGGGATAGGGCAGCTTGGTATATGGTATACGCATTTCAAGGCCACTTTAATTTGACCCCTCATTTGCCCCTCCCTCTCCACCATCTTCCCTTCCTTCATCCCTTCACAACAAGAAATCCTCCAGTCAGACGTGACTTGCCATTATACTTCTGGTTCCTTCGCACGTTCATCCTTGATGCACGTGAAGGATCTTTTCCCAGCTATCCTTCCCTTGTATAAAACCTGATTGTTTCCACTTCCCCCAGGCGCTGTATGACCCTTACGGGTTAAATGCTTATCCATGAGGAGGTGGAAAAGAATCCTTCCTCCGTAGGTCATGCGTGCCGTAAGAGACGACTAAAATACCTGGAGCAAGGGGCTAGTAACTCCTTTTCCTGTTTAAATTACTAAATGTAAGCAAGAAAAACTTTTTTTTTGGGGGGGGAACCTAAAAAAAAAAGAACAACTTTCGTTTTTCTTTTTAAGTCACCCTGCCTTGGGCGAAACAACGTTCAGGGTGATTCAAAATATGTACCCAATTTCAAAGCAGTGTGTTTGACGATCAGGTCCATCATTTTGAAAAACCCTTGTTAAAATGACTCAATGGTAGCAGAGTCTTTATTGTCATTTGTTGGCCTCTGCCATTCTCCACTACGCAGTGAGATTTCGCAAAACACACAGAAGAATGGATGAAGATCCAAATAGTTGGCTTACATGCTGAAGTACGTAAATTAATATATATATATTTTTTTTTACCATAAACTCGTAAAGGTTGAATAATAAAAAAGAGCATGTTAGCTAAACTCTGATAATTTTTTTCATTGCTGAAATTCCCACAATAACAATCCTGTTTCCAGAAAGAAAAAAACGTTAGAGAATGCTGAAATAGTTTTACGAGAAAATAAGTCTGGTGAAATGCTAGTCAGTGCCAGGTCTCATTCCCACTTGTGAAAACATTCACGTTCTCACACAGATACACACACGCACTCGTTTTTTTTCCTATTGGTCACTATATACACAGCTGTGTGTGGTATCTTTTTACCCAACAATGGAATACTTCCCGAAGGTCAGGTGCTTTTCGTGGAGGGGAAGATGCCCAGGGTACCTGGCGTTTAACACTCGTTTTACTCACCATAAACTGATATATACTAAGACTGGCTTAACATAAACTAGCGCACACGTAAACTCGCGAAATCGTAATGACACGATTCCAAACAAACCATACCACAGGTGCACATATAGATTTACAGTATAATTGCTATATACTTTTGCCAGCAGTGACGTAGAGTACCCTGCTAGAATGTCGAATTGAAGGTACTTAATCAGACAAGCCAGCCACGGACCCACGGGCGGCTTTCCTGACTTCTTAAGTGAAGACTTGAGATTTGAGTAGCAGGTACCTGGTGGATGGATGGTTTTGCAGGTATATGAAAGAAAGTAGAAAAATAAAAGCAAGTAGATTGTGGATAGATAATGGAAGGTATATACTGAAGATAACTACCACTTATTGACACTCCCTTGCAACTTACCACTACCACTCATTTCCACACGCCTTCAACCACCCATTCCACACCCTTGCAACCGCCTCCCACATCTCTGCAATCATCTCTCACACCCTATGACCCCTCCCACACCCAAACAACCCCTTCTCACACCCCTACAACTCATTGACAAAGGTAAAACGATCAAGGATTTCGTCTCAAGACACAGGTACTATAATTGGCCATAGAACTAAATATTAACTTTATTTAGTCACTATCAGATGGAAAAAAAATTCGGGAGGGGGTACAGGAACTGTTATCTCAAATTTCATGCGGTTTTTTTTTCTGCGTAAGTGGTTATCCTTTCCAGATATGTTCAGGAAAGTGAGATAGGTCAATATCGTCACGTGTTATCAGGCTCACGGAGATGCATCTCTCGTCATAGATAACGTTATGATAACACATAATTCACACGATGGAGATGGTAAACAGCCGACGTTTCGGTCCTTCCTGGACCACTATCGCGTCGCGTTTTCACTTCCGATATGTTGGATCATGTGGTAGAAACGTACTATGGATGGTAAACTTTTTTTCTATTACTGAGTTTCGGTCTTGGCATATCTATTTCAAGTCAGTCGTACAATGACTCAATGAAGTTGTGTATAGATCGAAAGAGTCAATCAAGATTTATTACCTATGAAGCCAAATCTAAATAGAAATATAGTTTATCAAGCTGTTTACAAAGAAACGTTGTCTATCACGCCGTGTTTGCAGCAAAACGTTGTCTATTAAGTTGTTCGCAGAGAAATATTGTCTTAGTTTTCCTTGTTCAAGGTATCTTTCCATCAGACTTATCGACAAGTCTGGCCTCTCAAACTCTGTGAAGTGGGTGTGGATTATTACGTTGTTGTGATAGTACACAATAGCTAAATAGTTGTGGTTCAGACGATTTAACCCCCCCCCCCCACCCAAAAAAAAAAGTGATGGAAAACGCATACCTTGAATGCTCGTATTTTCAGAATGGCTTTCGTCCCCTCAGGCTGATTCAGAATGACTTTTATTCCTTCAGGCTGCATCCAGAAGGCATTTTGTTCCTCATATTGCATTCAAAATGCCTCTTGTCCCTCAGGTTGCTTCCAGAATGCCTCTTGTCGCCCAGGTTACGTCCAGAATGTCTCTTGTCCCTCAGGTTGCTTCCAGAATGCCTCTTGTCGCCCAGGTTACGTCCAGAATGTCTCTTGTCCCCCCAGGTTGCGTCCAGAATGCCTCTTGTCCCCCAGGTTGCGTCCAGAATGCCTCTTGTCCCCCAGGTTGCGTCCAGAATGCCTCTTGTCCCCCAGGTTACGTCCAGAATGCCTCTTGTCCCCCAGGTTGCGTCCAGAATGCCTCTTGTCCCCCAGGTTGTGTCCAGAATGTCTCTTGTCCCGCAGGTTGCTTCCAGAATGCCTATTGTCGCCCAGGTTGCGTCCAGAATGTCTCTTGTCCCCCCAGGTTGCGTCCAGAATGCCTCTTGTCCCCCAGGTTGCGTCCAGAATGCCTCTTGTCCCCCAGGTTGCGTCCAGAATGCCTCTTGTTTCCTAGGCTGCGTGTGTGTTCCTCCCAAGATAGACGTTCTTAAAAGTAAATAAAAAAAAGAAACTAAGTTTTATAAACGAGGGGTAGGAGATGATAACCCAAGGGTTTACCACACGAAACTGTCACCTGCTTCAGAAGTGAAGCATGGCAGCTGAATGTCACCACGACAGGCAGGCAGGAAGGAAGGAAGGCAGGCCGGAAGGTAGGCAGGCAGGCAGGCAGGCAGGCAGGCAGGAAGGAAGGAAGGCAGGCCGGAAGGTAGGCAGGCATGAAGGTAGGCAAGCAGGAAGGTAGGCAGGAAGGTAGGCAGGCAGGCAGGCAGGCAGGCAGGCAGGCAGGAAGGTAGGCAGGCAGGAAGGTAGGCAGGCAGGAAGGTAGGCAGGCAGGAAGACAGGCAAGGAGACAGGCAAGGAGACAGGCAAGGAGAAGTTCATGTTTTTATCTTCAATTACTGGGAAGCGCTAAACCCGGAGGGATCGTACAGCTCCTGGGAGGCATTCAGTTTCGATCCGAGAAAGGGGAGGATAAATCTAGTTCCTTGGATTAAAAGCTCACCCCTCCTTCAGAGGAGAGGGTTCATGGCTGCAAGCAGGGTGCAATGATCACAGTAATGTTTGCCCTCACCTCCACGACCTCCTGCCCTCATCATCACGACCTCCTGCCCTCACCTCCACGACCTCCTGCACTCACCTCCACGACCTCCTGCACTCACCTCCACGACCTCCTGCACTCACCTCCACGACCTCCTGCCCTCATCTTCACGACCTCCTGCACTCACTTTCACGACCTCCTTCCCTCACCTTCACGACCTCCTTCCCTCACCTTCACGACCTCCTCCCCTCACCTTCACGACCTCCTCCCCTCACCTTCACGACCTCCTCCCCTCACCTTCACGATCTCCTCCCCTCACCTTCACGACCTCCTCCCCTCACCTTCACGACCTCCTCCCCTCACCTTCACGACCTCCTGCCCTCACCTTCACGACCTCCTCCCCTCACCTTCACGACCTCCTGCCCTCACCTTCACGACCTCCTCCCCTCACCTTCACGACCTCCTCCCCTCACCTTCACGACCTCCTCCCCTCACCTTCACGACCTCCTCCCCTCACCTTCACGACCTCCTCCCCTCACCTTCACGACCTCCTCCCCTCACCTTCACGACCTCCTCCCCTCACCTTCACGACCTCCTCCCCTCACCTTCACGCCCTCCTCCCCTCACCTTCACGACCTCCTGCCCTCACCTTCACGACCTCCTGCACTCACCTTCACGACCTCCTGCCCTCACCTTCACGACCTCCTGCCCTCACCTTCACGACCTCCTGCCCTCACCTTCACTACCTCCTGCCCTCACCTTCACGACCTGCTCCCCTCACCTTCACGACCTCCTCCCCTCACCTTCACGACCTCTTCCCCTCACCTTCACGACCTCCTGCACTCACCAAACCTGCTCATCGTTTATTTCAAAAGCCTACATTCTCATTCTCTCTCTCTCTCTCTCTCCCCGAGAGAGAGAGAGAGAGAGAGAGAGAGAGAGAGAGAGAGAGAGAGAGAGAGAGAGAGAGAGAGCACAGGCGGTAAAAATAACAATTATAGAATGAATGTTGGATAATGAAGATAAAAACAGGAATACAGAAAATCTGTTGAAACGCTGTTAAAGGTAAACGTTGGAGGGAAACGTTGACGTAAACGTTGGAGGGAAACGTTGACGTACCTGGAGGTTATTCCGGGGATCAACGCCCCCGCGGCCCGGTCCATGACCAGGCCTCCCGATGGATCAGGGCCTGATCAACTAGGCTGTTACTGCTGGCCGCACGCAGTCCAACGTACGAGCCACAGCCCGGCTGATCCGGCACTGACTTTAGGTATCTGTCCAGCTCTCTCTTGAAGGCAGCCAGGGGTTTATTGGCAATTCCCCTAATGCTTGATGGGAGGCTGTTGAACAGTTTTGGGCCCCGGACACTTATGGTGTTTTCTCTTAGTGTACCAATGGCGCCCCTACTTTTTATTGGCGGCATTTTGCATCGCCTGCCCAGTCTTTTACTTTCGTAGGGAGTGATTTCTGTGTGCAGATTTGGGACCATTCCTTCCAAGATTTTCCAAGTGTAGATTATGATATCTCTCTCCCTCCTGCGTTCCAACGAGTACAAGTCAAGTGCTTCCAAGCGTTCCCAGTAGTTAAGGTGCTTGACAGAACTTATACGTGCAGTAAAGGATCTCTGTACACTCTCTAGATCTGCGATTTCACCTGCTTTGAATGGAGATGTTAATGTACAGCAGTATTCCAGCCTAGAGAGAACAAGTGATTTGAAAAGGATCATCATGGGCTTGGCATCTCTCGTTTTGAAAGTTCTCATTATCCATCCTATCATTTTCTTTGCACGTGCGATCGTGGCACTGTTGTGATCCTTGAAAGTGAGATCCTCAGACATTACTACTCCCAGGTCCCTTACATTATTTTTCCGCTCTATTGTATGGCCGGAGTCAGTAGTATACTCTGTTCTAGTTATTATCTCCTCCAGTTTTCCATAACGGAGTAGTTGGAATTTGTCCTCATTGAACATCATATTGTTTACCGTTGCCCACTGGAAAACTTTGTTTATATCTTCTTGGAGGTTAACCGCGTCCTCAGCAGATGACAGCCTCATGCAGATCCTAGTATCATCCGCAAAGGATGATACGGTGCTGTGGTGTATATATCTGTTTATGTCTGATATGAGGATAAGGAATAAGATGGGGGCGAGTACTGTGCCTTGTGGAACAGAGCTCTTCACTATGGCAGCCTCCGATTTAACTCTGTTGACCACTACTCTTTGTGTTCGATTTGTTAGGAAGTTGAATATCCATCTCCCCACTTTCCCAGTTATTCCTTTATCACGTATTTTATGGGTTATTACGACATGATCGCATTTGTCAAATGCTTTTGCAAAGTCTGTGTATATTACATCTGCATTCTGATTTTCTTCCAGTGCATCCAAGGCCATGTCATAGTGATCCAGTAGACGTAAACGTTGGAGGGAAACGTTGCCGTAGACGTAAACGTTGGAGGGAAACGTTGACGTAGACGTAAACGTTGGAGGGAAACGTTGACGTAGACGTAAACGTTGGAGGGAAACGTTGACGTAAACGTTGGAGGGAAACGTTGACGTAGACGTAAACGTTGGAGGGAAACGTTGACGCAGACAGACTTTATTGAAAATATAAATTATTGAAGAGAAGCGATCATTATTCTTTTCTCAACATGAATAGACTTGCATAAATTTATCTCGGCCTTCAGCACTACCATCCGTCATCCACTACTACCATCCGTCATCCACTACTACCATCCGTCATCCACTACTACCATCCGTCATCCACTACTACCATCCGTCATCCACTACTACCATCCGTCATCCACTACTACCATCCGTCATCCACTACTACCATCCGTCATCCACTACTACCATCCGTCATCCACTACTACCATCCGTCATCCACTACTACCATCCGTCATCCACTACTACCATCCGTCATCCACTACTACCATCCGTCATCCACTACTACCACCCGTCATCCAATACCACCATCCGTCATCCACTACTACCATCCGTCATCCACTACCACCATCCGTCATCCACTACCACCACCCGTCATCCAATACCACCACCCGTCATCCACTACTACCATCCGTCATCCACTACCACCATCCGTCATCCACTACCACCACCCGTCATCCAATACCACCACCCGTCATCCACTACTACCACCCGTCATCCACTACTACCACCCGTCATCCACTACTACCATCCATCATCCACTACTACCATCCATCATCCACTGCTACCATCCATCATCCACTGCTACCATCCATCATCCACTGCTACCATCCATCATCCACTGCTACCATCCATCATCCACTACTACCATCCATCATCCACTACCATCCATCATCCACTACTACCATCCATAATCAACCACCAAACCACCCAGCAATTAAAATTTCGAAAAAAAAAAAAATAGTGAGTATTCCTGCCTGACCGACCAGGGAGGGGGGGGGGACGTATGTAAATAAATGTTTGACATTCAAGACGAGTCTGCAAGGATCCCTGACGTCCTCAAGGTGGAGGTCACGGCTTGACCACAGCCACACAACATACCAGTGTCTTCATGAATATGATGAAGTCTTGGCACTACATCCCTGGTATCCTGAGAACGGTTTCGATGATGTAGGATAGTGATGTACAGTGAGGAGCTCAACGCTTCAAATGCCCTCGCAAACTGATAGCTACTCAGTAGTTTTGCTAGTACCGTTACAAAATTTTAAGTAGTATTTGATAGATTATAGCCAGTTATAGGTCGACGAGGTACTGCCCTTCTTTCATACGAGTGAGAATACACCAGGTAGTAGGTTAGTAGACAGTAACAGCTATCCGGGGAGGTACTGCCCTGTCGTTCGAGTGAGAGACACACACACACACACACACACACACACACACACACACACACACACACACACACACACACACACACACACACACACACCAATGGATCAGAGAATACCTGACAGGGAGGCAACAACGAGTCATGGTACGTGACGAGGTGTCAGAGTGGGCGCCTGTGACAAGCGGGGTTCCACAGGGGTCAGTCCTAGGACCTGTGCTGTTCTTGGTATATGTGAACGACATAACGGAAGGGATAGACTCAGAAGTGTCCTTGTTTGCAGATGATGTGAAGTTAATGAAGAATCAAATCGGATGAGGATCAGGCAGGACTACAAAGAGACCTGGACAGGCTACAAGCCTTTTCCAGTAACTGGCTCCTCGAGTTTAACCCTGCCAAATGCAAAGTCATGAAGATTGGGGAAGGGCAAAGAAGACCGCAGACACAATATAGTTTAGATGGCCAAAGACTGCAAACCTCACTCAAGGAAAAAGATCTGGGGGTGAGTATAACACCGATCATATCTCCTGAGGCGCACATCAATCAGATAACTGCTGCATTATACGGGCGCCTGGCAAACCTACGGATAGCGTTCCGATACCTCAGTAAGGATTCGTTCAAGACTCTGTATATCATTTACGTCAGGCCCGTACTAGAGTATGCAGCACCGGTTTGGAATCCACACCTAGTCAAGCACATCAAGAAATTAGAGAAAGTGCAAAAGTTTGCAACAAGACTAGTCCCAGAGCTACGGGGATTGTCCTACGAAGAAAGGTTGAGGGAAATCGGCGTGACGACACTGGAGGACAGGAGGGTCAGGGGAGACATGATAACGACATATAAAATACTGCGCGGAATAGACAAGGTGGACAAAGACGGGATGTTCCAGAGATGGGACACAGACACAAGAGGTCACAATTGGAAGTTGAAGACTCTGATGAATCGAAGGGATGTTAGGAAGTATTTCTTCAGTCATAGAGTAGTCAGGCCGTGGAATAGCCTAGTAAGTGACGTAGTGGAGGCGGGAATCATACATAGTTTTAAGGCGAGGTATGATGGAGCTCATGGGGCAGGGAGAGAGAGGACTTAGTAGCAATCAGCGAAGAGGTGGGGCCAGGAGCTATGACTCGACCCCTGCAACCACAAATAGGTGAGTACAAATAGGTGAGTACCAGGTAGTAGGTTTGTTAAACACCAACCATCCAGGGAGGTACAACCCTCCCTGGTATTACCCTCCCTGGTATTACCCTCCCTGGTATTACCCTCCCTGGTATTACCCTCCCTGGTATTACCTTCCCTGGTATTACCCTCCCTGGTACTTCACTTATGCACCTTGTAAAGAAGTTACAGCCTCACTGTGGATCAAACACTGGGAAGAAACAATATAACCACCTGGCAAAACGTTTCGGAATAAAGTTGCCTATGTGTCTTACCTTCCAACCTGTCGGTATTGTATACCATTTTGATACTCTGTCAGACACTGCAACACAATGGCATCTTGGTACAGAGAAAACACCTTGGACAACTTTTTCAAGTGAGAATTGTTTGATCTGAGAGGGACGTGACCTCTCACCACTACTACTCTGCACCTCTCCTTCCGACAGTATTTAAGTCTCAACACTGTCGCTCGATCTTCAGTTAGTTCCAGACTTTGGAACAGAAATTCTCCAAGCTGAGGGACTGACATCCCCAAATCTACGACTTCAAGGGTGATGGACTGATTACATCGTCTTCACATCTCTACTGCTTCTGCCTACTTTCTGTACTCGACTGAAGAAGCCTACTGTGTAGGGGAAACGTTTCGGAATAGAGTTGCCTATGTGTCTTACCTACCAACCTGGCAAACTAAATACAACCCATGAGAGTGATTGTTATTGCACTATCTGACGGCAGTCAGAAGTCTTCGCTTGTAGTAATTACATTCAGATCTCAGGCTTTTTAAAGCATGATCTCTGAAAGCTGACATAATCACTGACAATATAATCGATCACTAGTCAGCAATATTTCAAAATCATCACTTGCCATCCTATTATTGGCAGTCCAAATTAGCTTGCAATATTTGCATATTGCAATGTTGACTCAAACTTAGTGTTCAGACAATGTAAGCATTAATCATTTTTATTTAGATTTAATGGAATAAATCCTAGTAACAGACACCGACAAATTAGTTTAGAAAAACAGGACGGCAAATAAAACGTTTTGGTCTTGTAACCTTGACCACTTCTAACATACAGAGGTTATAAAGACTGTGTGTGTGTGTGTGTGTGTGTGTGTGTGTGTGTGTGTGTGTGTGTGTGTGTGTGTGTGTATATATATATATATATATATATATATATATATATACATTTTTTTAACAAGTCGGCTGTCTACCACCGAGGCAGGGTGACCCAAAAAGAAAGAAAATCCCCAAAAAGAAAATACATGTACTTTCATCATCATTCAACACTTTCACCACACTCACACACAATCACTGTCTTTGCAGAGGTGCTCAGAACACAACAGTTCAGAATGGAAATATAAACACATATGCAGTATAATGTGATCCTTTATTGGCAACGTTTCGCCCACACAGTGGGCTTTTTTCAAGTCACAAACAACAACAGTTTAGAAGCATATACGTATAAAGATACACAACATATCCCTCCAAACTACCAATATCCCAAACCCCTCCTTTAAAGTGCAGGCATTGTACTTCCCATTTCCAGGACTCAAGTCCGGCTATATAAAAATAACCGATTTCCCTGAATCCCTTCACTAAATATTACCCTGCTCACACTCCAACAGATCATCAGGTCCTAAATACCATTCGTCTCCATTCACTCCTATCAAACACACTCATGCACGCCTGCTGGAAGTCCAAGCCCCTCGCCCACAAAACCTCCCTTACCACCTCCCTCCAACCTTTTCGAGGACGACCCCTACCCCGCCTTCCTTCCCCAACAGATTTATACGCTCTCAATGTCATTCTACTTTGATCCATTCTCTCTAAATGACCAAACCACCTCAACAACCCCTCTTCAGCCCTCTGACTAATACTTTTATTAACTCCACACCTTCTCCTAATTTCCACACTCCGAATTTTCTGCATAAAATTTACACTACACATTGCCCTTAGACAGGACATCTCCACTGCCTCCAACCATCTCCTCACTGCAGCATTCACAACCCAAGCTTCACACCCATATAAGAGTGTTGGCACTACTATACTTTCATACATTCCCTTCTTTGCCTCCATAGATAACGTTTTTTGTCTCCACATATACCTCAATGCACCACTCACTTTTTTTCCTTTATCAGTTCTGTGATTAACCTCATCCTTCACATATATATTATTCGTTCTGAAAAGTAGATTTGTAGCTGTCATGAGAACATTGCAGAAATGTGATTACATTTGGACTTTTTTCAGGTTGGTAAATTCGTCGCATCAACACACTCGCCAAAAGCAACAAGAGTCGAAATTTTCCCGCCAGAAATCGATCAACACGACGCAATTTTCCCGCCAAAATGAGATAAAGCCAGTTTAAAAAAAATAGAGATAAACTCTCCAGTGCGGGGAGCTGCCCCACATGTGGCACACACGTGCAGCTGCCTCACATGTGGCACACACGTGCAGAACCGCTGGTGGTGACGTACCATTAGGTACGTCACCACAAGGTCGTGTCTGCCTGCCTGTCTACCTACCCGTCTCCGTTTGCTCTTCTCTCTGTCCGGCTATCTTTCTGCCTTTCTGTGACCCCTGTGGGTTTACCACCCCTTATGAATGTAATAATTATAATAAAAGTAATAATAATTGCCTTTCTATTGGACTGAAAATGGTTCGTTAAGGGTTAAAGCCTATCGACTACACTGTGTCTGGGAAAAAATAACAAAAAAACAAAAGGCACAGATAAATGTTTTAATGTCTCCTGTGCCGAGTCTGGCCTTGCGGTTACTTGCTAGGTAGTGTAGAGGTAGAAGGAATACTGCCGATTGAGTAGCTTCGGATTTATTGTACAAATGGGGTTCACAGTGGGCGGAGTGAGGGTAGGCGGAAAGCCAGGCCGCTGAGGGGAATCTACTGATCCTAGGGTGAGAGGTCGCCAAGTGAGAACGAGGTAGTACGGCGTCACCCTGAGCTAGGCAAGCCTATACCGTTAGGTGTCAGCAGCATAGTTCCCTCGAAATATGAACTCAGCTGGCAGGCAACATAGGCTGTCTACAAAGTCACAGGGAAATAGTCAGTTTAAATACCATAGGCAATCCACCTAGAAGATCCTGGAGGGACTGGTCCCTAATCTGCACACAGAAATCACTCCCTGCGAAAGTAAAAAGTAAGGGCGCCATTAGTACATTTAAGAGAAAACACAATAAGGGTCCGGGGCCCAAGACCGTTCAACAGCCTCCCATCAGCCATAAGGGAAATTACCAATAGACCCCAGGTTGTCTTCAAGAGGGAGCTGGATACCTAAAGTCAGTACCGGATCAGCCGGGCTGTGGTTCATACGTTGGACTACGTGCGGCCAACAGTAACAGCCTCGTTGATCAGGCTTTGATCCACCGGGAGGCCTGGTCATGGAATACCCTCCAGGTCGACTCCCTCCAGGTAGGTTAGGTTGTGGCCTTTTTTTCTGTGACCTTTTTTTCCCGTGACCCTTTTTTCCTGGATCTGATTACACAAGGGTCATTAGTAAAGGTGTTCGTAATCCATATAATAGGGGTTTAAATAAATTGTCGGAGTATTTAAACCCTTGCTGATCATTCATAACAAGGAGCACTGCTGCAGGCCTACTGGCCCATGCTGGGCAGGTCCAAGTCACACTTACCCCACACCCATTCATGTACCCTATCTAATATGTTTTTAAAGGTACACAATGGTTTAGCTTCAATGGCGATACTCCGGACTTTGATAGATTAGACACATGTGCAACTCTAGGGTATCTTTATTAAGGAAACGTTTCGCCACACAGTGGCTTCATCAGTCCATACACAGGAGAAACTTGAATAACAGGAGGAGAATGAGGTAATCAGTCCCTCAACCTTGAGTCGATGTGGTTGAGGGACTGATTACCTCATTCTCCTCCTGTTCTTCAAGTTTCTCCTGTGTATGGACTGATGAAGCCACTGTGTGGCGAAACGTTTCCTTAATAAAGATACTCAAGAGCTGCACATGTGTCTAATTTATCAACGTGTCGGTTCTGTGAACCATTCATCTACACTCCGGACTTTGTTCCACTCGTCCACAATTACCCCCAGTTCCCACAGGTACGTTGCTGTCCGCGTACCCACTCACTCCACTACGTTCTTCCTTATCTAGGTACTTACCTTTCTGATGAGATTAAGACACATGTGCAACATCTGGGTATCTTTATTGTAGACGTTTCGCCATCCAGTGGCTTTATCATCTTCTGTACATAGTTCTACTGTCTTCAAGTTATGTCCTAGAATTTGTTGTTAGGTAAGACACATATGCAACAGTTAGGTATCTTTATTATGAAACGTTTCGCCTACACAGTAGGCTTCTTCAGTCAAGTACAGAAAAGTTGATAGAAGCAGAAGATACTTGAAGACGATGTAATCAGTACATCGTCTTCAAGTATCTTCTGCTTCTATCAACTTTTCTGTACTTGACTGAAGAAGCCTACTGTGTAGGCGAAACGTTTCATAATAAAGATACCTAACTGTTGCATATGTGTCTTACCTAACAACCTGTCGGTATTTTATACCATTTTAATGTTCCCTAGAATTTGTATTGATAAAGCCACTGGATGGCGAAACGTCTACAATAAAGATACCCAGATGTTGCACATGTGTCTTAATCTCATCTTGTCGGTATTATGTACCATTCGTACACAACTTGTCAGACACTGCAGCATCATGGAATCTTAATTCTGAGGACATGTACATAACCTTCACGACTACGACAACTACTACTACTACTAACCCATCTCTTTGGGAAGGACCTACTTCCACTGGGGAATCCCGCCTACCAGTGATTATGCCCTCGTCTGCTACACCTGACGTTACTATATAAGCGCCAGGATCCTTTCTTCTGCTTCAGAATCTCCACGACTATGGTGCTCTTCGCACCTACTCCTAGGTTGAGGGACTGATTACCTCATCTTCTGTACATAGTCCTACTGTCTTCAAGTTATGTCCTAGAATTTGTATTGATAAAGCCACTGGATGGCGAAACGTCTACAATAAAGATACCCAGATGTTGCACATGTGTCTTAATCTCATCTTGTCGGTATTATATACCATTCGTACACAACTTACCTTTCTGTTAGGTAAGACACATGCAACAGTTAGACAACTTTATTCCGAAACGTTTCGCCCACACAGTAGGCTTCTTCAGTCGAATACAGAAAGTAAGCAGGAGCAGTAGAGATGTGAAGACGATGTAATCAGTCCATCACCCTTGTAGTCGTAGAATTTGAGGTTGTCAGTCCCTCGGCCTGGAGAAGTTCAGTTCCATAGTCAGGAACTATCTGAACTGAACTTCTCCAGGCCGAGGGACTGACAACCTGAACATTAAAATGGTATAAAATACCGACAGGTTGTTAGGTGATGGACTGATTACATCGTCTTCACATCTCTACTGTTCCTGCCTACTTTCTGTATTCGACTGAAGAAGCCTACTGTGTAGGCGAAACGTTTCGGAATAAAGTTGTCTAACTGTTGCATATGTGTCTTACCTAACAACCTGTCGGTATTGTATACCATTTTGATGTTCACATATGCAACAGTTAGGTATCTTTATTTCGAAACGTTTCGCCTACACAGTAGGCTTCTTCAGTCGAGTACATAAAAGTTGATAGAAGCAGAAGATACTTGAAGACGATGTAATCAGTCCATCACCCTTAAAGTTTTGAGGTGGTCAGTCCCTCAGTCTGGAGAAGAGCATTGTTCCATGGTATGAAACAATATAGAGATGATCTCTATATTGATTACATCGTCTTCAAGTATCTTCTGCTTCTATCAACTTTTATGTACTCGACTGAAGAAGCCTACTGTGTAGGCGAAACGTTTCAAAATAAAGATACCTAACTGTTGCATATGTGTCTTACCTAACAACCTGTCGGTATTGTATACCATTTTGATGTTCAACTTACCTTTCTGTTTCAATGTTTTATCATTATCTTGAATAATTATAAATACTTTTATATTACACTGAGTGTTGTAGATTAGTTAACGTGTACGACTGGCTGGCGCAGTGATTACCGTTTGGAAGTTAAGACACATGTGCAACATCTGGATATCTTTATTGTAGTAGACGTTTCGCCATCCAGTGGCTTTATCAATACAGATTCTAGGACATAATAGGAAGACAGTAGAACTATATACAAAAGGTGAGGTAATCAGTCCCTCGGCCTTGGAGTTAGTGTTCACAGCATCGTGGTGGAGGAGAGTCTGGAGCAAAGGCAAGAAGACTGGCGCTTTTTATAGGCGTCAGTGAATGGGACGGGCAGCAGACGAGGTCAGTCACTGGTAGGCGGGATTCCCCAGTGGAAGTAGGTCCTTCCCAAAGAGATGGGTTAGTTGCAGCAGCCGTGAAGAAGGTCTTGTAGATGTCCTCTGAACCAAGATTCCATGATGTTGCAGTGTCTGACAAGTTGTGCAAAGAAAGGTATAAAATACCGACAATATGAAAGTTAAGACACATGTGCAACATCTGGATATCTTTATTGTAGTAGACGTTTCGCCATCCAGTGGCTTTATCAATACAGATTCTAGGACATAATAGGAAGACAGTAGAACTATATACAAAAGGTGAGGTAATCAGTCCCTCGGCCTTGGAGTTAGTGTTCACAGCATCGTGGTGGAGGAGAGTCTGGAGCAAAGGCAAGAAGACTGGCGCTTTTTATAGGCGTCAGTGAATGGGACGGGCAGCAGACGAGGTCAGTCACTGGTAGGCGGGATTCCCCAGTGGAAGTAGGTCCTTCCCAAAGAGATGGGTTAGTTGCAGCAGCCGTGAAGAAGGTCTTGTAGATGTCCTCTGAACCAAGATTCCATGATGTTGCAGTGTCTGACAAGTTGTGCAAAGAAAGGTATAAAATACCGACAATATGAAAGTTAAGACACATGTGCAACATCTGGATATCTTTATTGTAGTAGACGTTTCGCCATCCAGTGGCTTTATCAATACAGATTCTAGGACATAATAGGAAGACATCTGTATTGATAAAGCCACTGGATGGCGAAACGTCTACTACAATAAAGATATCCAGATGTTGCACATGTGTCTTAACTTTCATATTGTCGGTATTTTATACCTTTCTTTGCACAACTTGTCAGACACTGCAACATCATGGAATCTTGGTTCAGAGGACATCTACAAGACCTTCTTCACGGCTGCTGCAACTAACCCATCTCTTTGGGAAGGACCTACTTCCACTGGGGAATCCCGCCTACCAGTGACTGACCTCGTCTGCTGCCCGTCCCATTCACTGACGCCTATAAAAAGCGCCAGTCTTCTTGCCTTTGCTCATTGGACACACAGCTCCATCGACGAACGATCTCGGCTCTCTAATTACCCCGTGTTGAGTGTGACTATCCTCAGAGTGGTGGTTACTAAACCTTCGTCTTCACCTTCAGGATTGGTGCGTCGGTGGTTGCCTACCCAAGGGCAGGAAGCCTCCCTCTGCACTCCTGTTGCTATCTGTAGCCTCCACGCTCCAGACTACGTGTAGTCTACACACTATACAGCCAGTGTTGCCTCTCATCGCCGTTGTCTGAAGTCTCCACGCCTCAGCCTGTATGTGAAGTCTGCTCGCCATTCAGCTAGTGTTGGCTCTCCTTCGCTCACAACCAGAGTTGATCTCCTCACCGAGTGGTGGTTACTGGACCTTCGTCTTCACCATCAGGATTGGTGCGTCAGTGGTTGCCTACCCAAGGGCAGGAGGCCTCCCTCTGCACTCCTGTTGCTGTCTGAAGTCTCCACGCCTCAGCCTGTATGTGAAGTCTGCTCGCCATTCAGCTAGTGCTGGCTCTCCTCATCGGTCACAGCCAGAGTTGCTCTCTTCACCGAGTGGTGGTTACTGGACCTTCGTCTTCACCATCAGGATTGGTGCGTCGGTGGCTGCCTACCCAAGGGCAGGAAGCTTCCCTCTGCACTCCTGTTACTGTCTGAAGCCTGTTCGTGTGGTCTGCACGCCTTACAGCCAGTTCAGGGCACACAGTGCTCCATCAAGCTACAGCTCACCTCCTCAGTGTCCTGTGCCTCCAGAGACGGACTCCACAAGAAACTTTAAAGTTATAACAAGGCAAGTACGTGTGTCTACTTCACACGTACTTGCCTAGCCAATTTTTCTCACAGGATTGGCCCCCACATCTAATTTACGATGCCTGCAATGCCTTCCACCTCCTTTTCCCTTACCACTCCTCTACTGCCAACACCTGCCTCTACTCTGTCTACTCCTGCTTCTAAGGCCTACCCTGCCCCCACCTCTTCCAAGCCCAATTCTTTCTCGCTTAACCTCAAATACTCTAAATCTGATCACGCCACTATCTGTCCTGGAAATTTACTGTACCAGATCACTGGCGCTCCTCAGTATAAAGTCTTTAAAACCAACTCTGGATTCAAACTACTTCTTGACAGACGATCTTACGAAACGTACACCTCAACCGAGACCAGACAAAAACTTCTCAATGCAGGCTTCACTATTATTTGGACTCCTGAGCACCGCGCCAAATGCACAGTGATCGCAAAACATGTAGACTATTCTCTCCTGACTGCTTATGACACAGACAAAGAAGACTTAATCAAAGACATTAGTACTAAGAACAAAGTCTCTGTTGACGATATTTATAGACCTGAAAACTCTACCATCCTCAAAATACGCTGTTCAACTCCTTCTGACGCCTCTACACTCTTCAATCAAGGAATCCTTGCTAAGACCATCCGCATTCCTCCAAACTCCCTCTTCACTCCAAACTTTCACCCCATCACTCAATGTCTGAAATGCTACAAATTCGGCCACGACAAAATCTCATGCACTTCCACACAAACCTGCTCCAGATGTTCAGCAACTGGCCACTTCTGGAACACTTGCAACCTCCCCCTAAAATGTTCTAACTGCGGTGGGTCACACACTGCAGTTGCAAATTCCTGCCCTACTAGAAAAGACATTCTCTCCACCCTCAGAGAAAGTCAACCTCCCTCCCTCCCCAACCCCTTCCCTGCACCTCCCCCTCCTACAATACCTTCCACCCCTACTCCCAATGCCTGGGTTACCCCTCCTACTCTACACACTTCAAACACCAACACACAGACTACAATCACCTCTCCTACACCTACACCCACACTAGACTACAAAACTAACTGCCAACTCGCCACTGCTGCCCACTCTGCGATGGTAATCTCTCAAGCCTTCCAATCAGACTACTCACATGTCCTTAACCTAATCTTGTCCGCTAACAATCTTCCCTCTTTAATTATCCCTCCTTCCTGCTTCTCTTCTAAGCCCCCTACAACCTCTACCCCCTCCCTCTCTCCCACCCCCCCACTTCCTACACCCACCAGCTCTCCTCCCCCCCTACCCCTCTCCACTACTTCCACCCCTCCCACCAACACCCCTACTGCTGCAGCTACGACCACCCCTCCCCCGACCTCCTTACCCACTTCCTCATCCCCATCCAAAGCTTCCGCTTCCTTACCCAGTACCATAGCTTCCACTTCCTCATCCCCTACCAAAGCTTCCACTTCCTCTGCATCTACCTTTGCCCACTCCTCCACCACAACCAAAACTTCATCCAGGTCCAACTCCACCTCCTCCAGACAAAATCCACTCAAACCCAAACCTGCCCCAACTTCTGACAGACATACAAAAGAACATAAAAACAGATCCATCTCTTCCTCCCCCTCCAGGAAACGGGTCCGTAACACCTACAAACTCGCATCCACTGATGGCACCACTATCACGGGTTTTAATCCAAACTCCACCGACATTAACTTTGCTTTGACGAAACCATTAAATCATGTTTAAAGTGATTCAGTTCAACGTACGTTCTTACTTTACTATTAGACACCTACTGGCCGAGCTCCTTGAAGCAGAGAGACCAGATATTGTTTTGCTAAACAGTACCTGCCTCAAAGCCCCTCAACGTATCCGCCATTATGGTTATACTGCACTACAGTCCCCCTATGATCCCCACGATGGGGTTGCCATCCTTGTCAAATCCAACATAAAACACGAATCTCTCCCAATCCCTTTTATTCACCAACACTGTCTTGCAGTCAGAATACACACCCACCTTGGCCCCTTTATCTTTTTCACCACCTATGCTCGCCCAAACACTATTCTCAACATACACGACCTTTCCTTAGTCTTCAACTACACCAACACACCAACATACCTACTAGCTGACATGAATGCCAAACACACCGCCTTTCATCACACCAGTAACAACCAACTTGGTCACCAATTACTCAACTTCACTAACCATAAACACCTAATTCATCTCGGCCCAGACTTCAATACCTTCTTCAATCACACGGGCCAAGGCAAACCAGACATCATTCTGGCAAACCGTGCCAGTTCTCTATTTCAACACTACATCTCACCTGGCCCTATTACAGGCTCTGATCACATCCCAGTCATCTTGCACATCTCCTCCAACCCTATCCTCATTCCAACCACACCTTCCTTCTCCTACAAGAACGCTGACTGGGATGCTTTCAAACAACACATAGACAATATTAACC
Organism: Cherax quadricarinatus; assembly: GCF_038502225.1. Classification (NCBI taxonomy): domain Eukaryota; kingdom Metazoa; phylum Arthropoda; class Malacostraca; order Decapoda; family Parastacidae; genus Cherax; species Cherax quadricarinatus. The sequence continues at coordinate 49,002 of NW_027196275.1, read as the reverse complement.
TCACCTATGACTATAACAACAAACCTATCTCTGACATCGATACTCAACTTGATATCATCCAGGACACCATTACACAAGCAGCCAACAACGCGATACCAAAGAAAACTCACACCACTCGTTATTCCTTCAAACCGTCACTCAGAACAAGAAGACTAATTATCTGCTACCACAACCGCTTCCTCTACAACACACACAGATTTAATCAAGTTCGCTTAGATCTCACTTACCTTAGAAACAACATTATACACAGTCTAGACCAAGACCACAACAATCACTGGTCACAACTCATACAGCAAGCTGACAAACAGCGTATTAAAAACACTAAAGCCTTCTGGAACTTTATCAAAAAAATAAGAGGCACTACTCCCACCAACAAATTCAAACACATCACCCACAACAACACACACATCTCGGACCCGCAGGCTGCTACCAACATCTTCAAACACATCTGGGAGAACATCTTCCACCCTCACCGACCTCACCCTAACGTTATTCAACACATTCAGAACATAGAACATTGGAACACTGCACACACACAAGATACAACACCAGATAGCCACATTCATCTAGACTCTCTTACCTCCTCCCAAGAACTCGACACTCCTTTCACCAACACAGACATTAAAACTCTCCTCAGACACCTTCCTCCCAAGGCTCCTGGCGCCTCTGGCCTAAACCATATTATCCTAAAACACCTTCCTGACTCTATCATTACTGCCTACACAAACCTCCTCAATGCCTCCCTTGCCTCTGGATACTTCCCTTCCCTCTTCAAAGCTGCTACTGCTATCCTCCTTCCTAAACCCAAAAAAGACCACTCTGATCCTAGAAATTATCGCCCTATCAGCCTCCTCGAAACTTTAGGCAAACTCTTTGAAAAACTCATCAACCATCGCCTTCGCAGATACCTGGAACACAACTCTCTACTTTCTGATGGTCAGTTTGGCTTCAGAACACACAGATCCACACAAGATGCCATTAACATCATTCTCAACTACATCCACATAAACACAGAACAAAGAAACAGGACAGCCCTGGTTGCAAAAGACGTTGAAAAAGCTTTTGACACTGTCTGGCACCAAGGGCTCAAGTACAAACTCTGCACTAACTTTAACCTGCCTCTCACTACTCGTAAACTCCTCTGCAACTTCCTAGACGGCCGTACCATGAGAATCAAATTCCAAGGCTGTTACTCTGACTACTTCACACTAAATGCTGGAGTACCCCAGGGATCTGTCCTCTCCCCTACCCTCTACATTTTATACACTAACGACATTCCAACACCTGTATACCAAAACTCCATCACACTAGCCTATGCAGACGACATTACACAACTTATCACCCATGCCAATATAGATACACTCACACACAAAACACAAAATGAGGTCGACAGGATAGCCATCTGGGAACAAAAATGGAGGATCAAAACCAATGCAGCTAAATCTAGCATTACATATTTTAACTACAGAAAACGTGATCCTCCATTACCTGTCGAGCTCAGAACAGCTGACACCCGCACTTACATCCCCATCACACAATCTGTCACTGTCCTTGGCGTTAATCTTGACTACCTTCTACGCTTACACGGACACATTCACTCAAGGCATGCAATAGCTAGTAAGGCCCTTGCGGGCCTCTACAAGCTGAAACATGCCTCTCAACGCACCAAACTACACCTCTACAAATCCCTTATACGTCCTCTGATAACTTACTCTCCTCTAGCCCTTTCTCTTGCAGCAAAAACTAACTTACTTAAACTGCAGCGTGTCCAGAACAAGGCGCTGCGCTGGGTGCTTGATGTCAGATGGGAGGACTTCGCCACATGCGAGTCTCTACATGCCCAGTTAGACATCCCTGCGCTGAATCTGTACTGGAAGACGCTCAGTGACAGACAGATTGACAAACTCGTGACACGACATGACTACTGGACCTCTCTCCTTGACGAAGACATTCGCAGACCCACAAACCAACACAACCTTTTCTACTCCTTGCATGATCCTGCTCCTAACCCTATTTACAAATAACCTTGGATTATCCGAGAGGTACCTTCTATGACAGGTACCATTCTCTGATCCACGTTCGCCTTACCCTTTGGGTTAAGACATGGCCCAGTTCTACACTCCTCTCTAGCTCTAAACGTCGCATGTCCCTTCCTTCCCGCTCACCCCACCGGAGTCCCAACAGAAGAGCCTGAATTTCTCTTCTCAATATCTGTCCCACGATCGCCTCGCTGCTGGGTTAAGCCCTGGCTCTATCTCTACGACTAAGAACACTCCTCTCCAGCACTGTTCTTCGTCTGTCCCGTCTTCCCCGCTCATCCCATTTGGGATCTTACCTGAACTTTCGTTCGTTCGTTCGTGCCTTTGCTCCAGACTCTCCTCCACCACGATGCTGTGAACACTAACTCCAAGGCCGAGGGACTGATTACCTCACCTTTTGTATATAGTTCTACTGTCTTCCTATTATGTCCTAGAATCTGTATTGATAAAGCCACTGGATGGCGAAACGTCTACTACAATAAAGATATCCAGATGTTGCACATGTGTCTTAACTTTCATATTGTCGGTATTTTATACCTTTCTTTGCACAACTTGTCAGACACTGCAACATCATGGAATCTTGGTTCAGAGGACATCTACAAGACCTTCTTCACGGCTGCTGCAACTAACCCATCTCTTTGGGAAGGACCTACTTCCACTGGGGAATCCCGCCTACCAGTGACTGACCTCGTCTGCTGCCCGTCCCATTCACTGACGCCTATAAAAAGCGCCAGTCTTCTTGCCTTTGCTCCAGACTCTCCTCCACCACGATGCTGTGAACACTAACTCCAAGGCCGAGGGACTGATTACCTCACCTTTTGTATATAGTTCTACTGTCTTCCTATTATGTCCTAGAATCTGTATTGATAAAGCCACTGGATGGCGAAACGTCTACTACAATAAAGATATCCAGATGTTGCACATGTGTCTTAACTTTCATATTGTCGGTATTTTATACCTTTCTTTGCACAACTTGTCAGACACTGCAACATCATGGAATCTTGGTTCAGAGGACATCTACAAGACCTTCTTCACGGCTGCTGCAACTAACCCATCTCTTTGGGAAGGACCTACTTCCACTGGGGAATCCCGCCTACCAGTGACTGACCTCGTCTGCTGCCCGTCCCATTCACTGACGCCTATAAAAAGCGCCAGTCTTCTTGCCTTTGCTCCAGACTCTCCTCCACCACGATGCTGTGAACACTAACTCCAAGGCCGAGGGACTGATTACCTCACCTTTTGTATATAGTTCTACTGTCTTCCTATTATGTCCTAGAATCTGTATTGATAAAGCCACTGGATGGCGAAACGTCTACTACAATAAAGATATCCAGATGTTGCACATGTGTCTTAACTTTCATATTGTCGGTATTTTATACCTTTCTTTGCACATTACCGTTTGGGTTTGCTGCGACATAATGTTTACAATGGCTAAAAACATATATAGTAAAGGGAGATTTTTATTAGGGCTGAGTTTCACCTGGAAATATAAACACAAATGCAGTATAATGTGATCCTTTATTGACAACGTTTCACCCACACAGTGGGCTTTTTCAAGTCACACACGGATCTACCTGGGGTTGTATGTATGTATAATGTTCGCCAATCTTGCGATGACCCGTCTCTGGCTCCCGATGGAGAAAGGTTTCCACAATGATGCGACGCATGGGGTTGGAAGGTACGAGAGTATTTATAGTCATGTTCAGAATGTATGGCGCTTTATCAATCTTAAAGCCTCGTGTAGGTGAAGAGTCGTATTAACAACAGCCTCCTTTTCCTATGTGTCTTTTTAACCTCTTGTCGGCTAATGGTAGAATTACCGACAAGACGTTTAGTGAATGGATGCAGATGCAACTAATGTGACATTTTGTCGTGAGAACGTTTCGCTCTCCAGGAACGGCTTGACATAGCTTCTGGAGAGCGAAACGTTGCCACAATAAAACATCACATTAGTTGCATCTGTATCCATTTACCTAACACTCTTCGGCTACGCCGTACTTCAACTTCACCAACAGTAAGGAGGGTATCATAAAGATTAATAACTCGCCACCGACACCAGGAGTCGAACCTGTACACATAACGTCCCCAAAACAGGGTACGACGGCGTAAGTTATCAGTGGCCCTATAAACCCCCAACAGGCAATAACGTCTCCTAAAAAAATGGTTATAACTATAACTAAATTTTTAAAGGGGTGGAGGTGTAAGCCAGCGAAAGGCCTCGGTCAGATGACCAAAAGTTCCAACGGTGGGTCATCATCCGACTAAGACCAGCGTCAGGAAACACTTGTTCAATTTCCTGACGAACCCTGCCTGCGTCTCCTAGAACGGTACAGTTAACACACGTCTTGTGGCTTCCATTATATTTACATTCACTATACACTTAACAGGTTATTAACCTGCACTTTTTTTTTGCGAGTTCGTTGAGGCAGTGGGCAAGATTTCTTTCTCCGTGGTTATGCGTGTCATGGAAAGTCACTAAAATGCTGGTAATAAGCAACTGGTTACCTCTTTTCTTGGTGTAAACCTTGGTAATAAATACCGACAAGTTGGTTTAGAAAGACACGTAAGCAAACACTATAACGTTTTCTAATAAATATGTTATAGTGTTTGCTTACGTGTCTTTCTAAACCACCTCTTTTCTTGCTTGCAATTGCAGTACTAGAATTGGTAAGAAAGTTTTGAAACTGGCCTATTTGAATGTATGAAAGTACATATGTTAAGAAAGAGGTAATTCTTCATGTCATAAATGAAATGAAGCTGGAAGTCCTAGAACTGAACGAAACAAAGGGGATGGGAGAGTTGGAATGAGGAATTAAAGGAATATAGGTGTACATAAGAGAACGAGACATCGAGTAAATAATTACCACAATCGAATCTGCGTTAGTGGACACAGATAAATGATCACCAACATGTTCTTATGTTATGTTCTTATGTTTTTATGAGTGGGAGGGGCTGGGTTTGATTAGTGTCGATAGGTAAGACACATATGCAACAGTTAGGTATCTTTATTATGAAACGTTTCGCCTACACAGTAGGCTTCTTCAGTCAAGTACAGAAAAGTTGATAGAAGCAGAAGATACTTGAAGACGATGTAATCAGTCCATCACCCTTAAAGTTTTGAGGTGGTCAGTCCCTCAGTCTGGAGAAGAGCATTGTTCCATAGTATGAAACAATATGGAGATGAAGTGACAGAATGGAGCTTTTTATAGCGCCAAGAGGTGAGACGTAGGCCACTACGAGAGGTAAGAACTCAGATGTTGAGAGGTCAGGTCCCTCTCAAATCCAGCCGCTCTCACTAGTGGAAGCTGTCGAAGTTGATTGCAGGTCTGTACCAAGATACCCTTGTGTTGCAGTGTCTGACCTGATTTGAGAGGGACCTGACCTTTCAACATCTGAGTTCTTACCTCTCCTAGTGGCCTACGTCTCACCTCTTGGCGCTATAAAAAGCTCCATTCTGTCACTTCATCTCCATATTGTTTCATACTATGGAACAATGCTCTTCTCCAGACTGAGGGACTGACCACCTCAAAACTTTAAGGGTGATGGACTGATTACATCGTCTTCAAGTATCTTCTGCTTCTATCAACTTTTCTGTACTTGACTGAAGAAGCCTACTGTGTAGGCGAAACGTTTCATAATAAAGATACCTAACTGTTGCATATGTGTCTTACCTATCAACCTGTCGGTATTTTATACCATTTTATTGATTAGTGTCATTGGGTACGGGAGTTAATTCTTGGGTAGCTTTGGGTAGAGGTCGTTTTGATAAGGACCTGGCTTGTATGGGCCAGTAGGCCTTCTGCAGTGTTCCTCCATTCTTATGTTCTTATGTTCATAGGGTCAAGAACTCCACTAATCGGGTCATCACATATCAAGAGAAAACCACGTCACATGATTTTTCCTTAAATATATCAACAGTAGTAATGTTGATAAATTAGACACATGTGCAACTCTTGGGTATCTTTATTGAGGAAACGTTTATCGGCGAAACGTTTCCTCAATAAAGATACCCAAGAGTTGCACATGTGTCTAATTTATCAACATGTCGGTTCTCTGAACCATTCATCTACAAAGTAGTAATGTTGATTGAATACTTTCAGCTGGAAAGGAGTATAAAGTTTACACTCAAAGATATGTTGTGTAGAATAAAAGTGGGATGTGTGAAGGGGGTAATATTGTTGTGGAGGTGAGAGGAGTGAAAACAAGATTCTGGGAATTAAGACACATGTGCAACATCTGGATATCTTTATTGTAGACGTTTCGCCATCCAGTGGCTTTATCAATACAGATTCTAGGACATAATAGGAAGACAGTAGAACTATATACAAAAGATGAGGTAATCAGTCCCTCGGCCTTGGAGTTAGTGTTCACAGCATCGTGGTGGAGGAGAATCTGGAGCAAAGGCAAGAAGACTGGCGTTTATATAGGCGTCAGTGGAAGGGACGGGCAGCAGACGAGGGCAGTCACTGGTAGGCGGGATTCCCCAGTGGAAGTAGGTCCTTCCCAAAGAGATGGGTTAGTTGCAGCAGCCGTGAAGAAGGTCTTGTAGATGTCCTCTGAACCAAGATTCCTTTCTTGCACAAGATTCTGGGAGGAGTTCGGTGATTTTTGTTTAAGGGATTTTTGCGCGAGTTAAGAGAATAATTGTTTTGGGGAGACTTTAAAGCTAAAGTGAGTGACAGAAGTGTGTAATATCAAAGCTTACAGTACTAGATGTAACTGGAGAAATTTAACTGAACTGTACTGAACCAAAGTCTTAATCCTACGGCAGCACATGGGAGGGAAAGAGAGAGGTGCAGAATGAGCTTTTATTGTGGCAACGTTTCGCTCTGTGTAGGACTTTATCAATGACTTGACAGAACTCAATGTAGAGCCAAACTTTAACCCCCCAAAAAAGGTCGCTCTGCATTTATATATGTTAAAAATTACTATCAGCCAGTACATCTGTGTATCCGGCCAGTACATCTGTGCATCCAACCAGTACACCTGCACATCCAGACAACACAAGTGTTTGGAAGTCAAGGATAAATAAGTATACGAGGAATGTCAGGTATACAGTAAGATTGTTATATCCATGGAGAAGCGTTAAGCCCGTAAGGGCCATATATTGCCTGGGGAATGGGAATTGAGTTAATTGCCCTTCAATCCTCACGTCCCTCTACCTTCACGGCCCTTCTCTCTATCCTCACAACTCTTCACTGTTCCTCTCTCTGTCCCGAAGGTCCTCTCATGCCCTCCTCTCCCTAATGTTCTCTCATACCGAATATCTTATCTTATCTTCCCCCCCCTCCTACAACTTTCCACTTAAAGTGACCTTGATGAAGGCTGAAGATAATGTTCAAAAAAGGCTCAGCCGGGTTAAAAAAAAAAGGCTAAGCAATGTTAAAAAAGACCCAGCCATGTTCTTAAAAAAACAGCAATGTTATGAAAGGTAGTTATGTCAAAAAGGTCCATGTTCGAAAAGGCCCAGCCAGGTTAAAAGAAAAGTCATGTTCGAGAAAAGCCCAGCTGTTAAAAAGGCTTAGCCATTAAAAAAAGGTCCATCCATGTTCTGAAAGGCCCAGTCATGTTCAAAGAGAGTCCAGTTATCCTAAAGATCCGCCGTTAAAAAGTGGCGCAGCCATGTTCTAAAAGGCCCAGCCACTGTATTAACACGTTGGACGGTCAGCCATTAATGTTCGTCCGTAGATGTTTCAAGTAACAGGCGTTGGTTGATTTAATTTAAACCTTATGGAGAGACTTGAGTTAGGGCGACATTTGCCAGCATCCTGCTACACCAACACTCCTTTACATCCCAAAATTTCTTATCCAAATTACCGAAATTTTATTTCAAAATGTTGATTAAATATTTAAACATTTAAATATAATATAGAACATGCTGGTTTTTGTTTCGTTTGTGTAGGTTTAGGTTTCAGTTATGTTTTATAATGCTTTGTTTACATATGCTGAAGTTTCAGTTAGTAAGGTTTATAATACTGAAGGCATATATATGCTGAAGTTTGTTACTACTAAACTGACAGTCAACTGGTCCATAATTTTAACGTAATTACAAAACTAACACGAACATTGCTCACTAATACCCAGATGAGTTTAAAAACCATCTGTTTCACTAAAACCCAGCTAGGTGAGGTAATAACCCCATCTGTTTCACTAAAACCCAGCTAGGTGAGGTAATAACCCCATCTGTTTCACTAAAACCCAGCTAGGTGAGGTAATAACCCCATCCGGCTCACTAATACCCAGCTAGGTGAGGTAATAACCCCATCTGGCTCACTAATACCCAGCTAGGTGAGGTAATAACCCCATCTGGCTCACTAATATCCAGCTAGGTGAGGTAACCCCATCTGGCTCACTAATATCCAGCTAGGTGAGGTAATAACCCCATCTGGCTCACTAATACCCAGCTAGGTGAGGTAATAACCCCATCTGGCTCACTAATACCCAGCTAGGTGAGGTAATAACCCCATCTGGCTCACTAATACCCAGCTAGGTGAGGTAAAAAAAGTATTTTGACTCACTATATAAACGCGCATGTATATAAATGGGTGCACGTAGTGGATTTTATGTTTGTATATATAGTTAACGTGAGTATGCATATGTTAGGTGTATTTGGTTCCTGAGTTATTTAATAGCACTTATGAATGCATAACTGTTGTCTGCTACCAGGGAGGATACAGCATACAGTGGACCTAAACATTATACAATAGACTGCATTTCAACAGCATTATATCAGTTAGACAATCTACATAAGGCAATTAAAATTCTGTTGTAAGAGCAACGAACAACAGGACCACAAGGGGAGCTTTCGTGAATTTCTTGAAGGGATGTGCGCTCAAGAATAACAAAATCCCAAATTATTATTGCTATTATTATTATTATTATTATTATTATTATTATTATTATTAATTTCAGCAGCACTACACAACAGGACCTCCTCCCCACACTGCACAAACAGCATACCCAATATTTCAACAGTTGCACACAACAGAACCACCTCACCACACAACAGTCACTAGACCTCGACAGAGCCGCCGTCACCACCGCTACGCGATGGTGATACAAATGGACTGAAAATAAACTCTTAATACGGTACACAATGAGATTATTAAGAGAGGATGTACACCTATGGATGTATACTCCATGACGAACAAGACGTGAGGTGGAGCTCTAGGCTCTGGTCATTTAATAGGTTCTAACGCAGTTCTGGTCAATCAACCAGTTCAGACGCAGTTTGCTGGTCATTCCCAAAGGTTTAGATATTTTTTTTGGTCATTCACACAGGTTCAGACACCGTTATTGATCATTCACACAGATTCAGGTACAGTTTACCGGGCATTTAGAGACGTTGGGCTCGTGTCCCGTAGCTCGATTGCTATCGCTCACACACTGAGGTCATGGTTCGATCCCCGGTACGGGTAGAAACATTAGGACGTGTTTCCTTAAGACACCTGCTGTCCAAGTTCACGTAACAGTAAAATAGGTACCTGGGTGTTAGTCGACTGGTGTGGGTCATATCCTGGGGGAAAAAATGACCTAATTAGCCCAAAATTCTCAGCATAACAAGGGGCTTTCTATACAGTGGTGCGCTGTATAGCCCTTGTGGCTTAGCGCTTCTTTTTTATTATAATAATAACAATCTATATAGTAGTATGTCACTGATGTCAGTTATGGTCTGTATACCTTGTACATGTACTAGTAGAAATAAAGATTATTATATATTACAGTATGCTGGCAATTCTGAAAGCTTGAATTACTGACTGGATATGAAAGCGTAGATTCCCAGTCAAACAGAACGAATAACCTGCTACTATACTAAGATGTTTGTAGCACCAGTAGATTTAGTAAGAATGTGAGACGAGATTTAGGAAGAGAGAAAGAAAAAGAGAAAGAGTGAGAGAAAGAAAGAGTGAGTGAGAGAGTCCTCAGCTGCCAGCAGTGTAACACAAGCCAACATTCAAAATGAAGATGCCAGGAGCCTTGCGAACATTCAAGGTCAAATATTGTACAGTGTCTGGAGCATCTCCAAACATCTGCCTCAGACAGTGCCAGAATTGTCCTAGTTAGTTCAGTTTACGTTAAATTAGTTTAGCCTAGCTTATGTTAAATTAGGCTAACTTAGCTTTGGTAAAGTTAACTTGGGTTAAATTAGTTTAGGTTAGGCCAGCTTAGGTTAGCTTAGGCTAGGTCAGCTTAGGTTAGGTTAGGTCAGCTTAGGTTAGGTCGTTAGATTAACATACCTTCAGTTAAATTAAATTAGAGTAACTTAGTATAGGTTAGCACAACGTCCTGGGCTTATTTTCGGATTAATGTAAATATACATCCAGGACTTTATAAACTAGATACATTCACAATTTAAAAAATTAAGACTGACAATAAATTGTATATGAGTACCGACAGACTGTAAAAAAAAGTGCAGTTTCATTAAATTTGATCAAAGTCAACAGGCGTTTCCAAAATACCAGTCACCGCTGTAGGCTTGAACCAACGAACTCCGACAAGAGAGACGAAAGCGAATGTACCCGGGTACATAGGCCTTTCTGGGGAGAGTATAGCATATAGACATAGAGTGGGAAGCCAGGTGCAGCAGTAGGGGAAAGATTCAGAGTTGTGACCTGACAATGGTCCAAAGTCGGACCGAAACGTTGTCATAAGTCTCCAACGTGCGAATTTTTGGTGTGAAATATACCATGTGATGGCTGGTCAAGACTATATGTCCTGCTCAGCAACTGTATAGCCAGATGCTTGTGTATCCTGGGTCGAATATACCAATTAGAGGTTTTAATAAGCCACGTAAGCAAACACTAAGGCATATTAAAAAAACGTTTCGGTCCTGGGACCTTGATCAAGTTCCCAGGACCGAAAGGTTTTCTAATAAGTATGTCCTAGTATTTGCCCAAGTGTCTTTTTAAACCAATTTATAGGTACCAGTTACCAAGGTTTATACCATACCAATAAGTATGTATATAAGACAACATTTGTGTTTTATATCATTTTAGTGAGAAAACGTTTCGCTCACCAGGGAATTTATCAGATGAAAGTCCCTGGCGGAAGAAAAGTTCTCTCAATTAAATACTAAACAAAACCGTGTCTTGTTTACATGCCAGAGTCTTAGCTGGTTAAATACTTCCTCTGTTTTTCTGAACAGTAGAATTTAAGTTGTGAGGGGCAGTTTTTTTAGGCACTTTCTCTTGACTTTATCACCTTTAATGACTAGTTTGTCTTCCCTCCATTTCCTCAAGTGGTTATGGTAGTTACGAATGTAAATGCTGTTCACATTGTTTCTTCTGGGAGAATAAAGTCAGCTTTATCATCTCTGAAGTCTTAACAAAACTTCTCAAAACAATAAACCCCACCATCACATAGCTGCTACCACAACTACTGCCACAAGTACTATTACTACTGCCACAAGTACTATAACTACTACTGCCACAAGTACTATACTACTACAGCCACAAGTACTATAATTACTACTACTGCCACAAGTACTATTACTACTGCCACAAGTACTATAACTACTACTGCCACAAGTACTATAACTACTACTGCCACAAGTACTATAACTACTACTGCCACAAGTACTATAACTACTACTGCCACAAGTACTATAACTACTGCCACAAGTACTATAACTACTGCCACAAGTACTATAATTACTACTGCCACAAGTACTATACTACTACTGCAACAAGTACTATAATTACTACTACTGCCACAAGTACTATACTACTGCCACAAGTACTATAACTACTACTGCCACAAGTACTATAACTACTGCCACAAGTACTATAATTACTACTACTGCCACAAGTACTATACTGCAACAAGTACTATAACTACTGCCACAAGTACTATAATTACTACTACTGCCACAAGTACTATAATTACTACTACTGCCACAAGTACTATAATTACTACTACTGCCACAAGTACTATTACTACTGCCACAAGTACTATTACTACTGCCACAAGTACTATAACTACTACTGCCACAAGTACTATAACTACTACTGCCACAAGTACTATAACTACTACTGCCACAAGTACTATAACTACTGCCACAAGTACTATAACTACTGCCACAAGTACTATAACTACTACTGCCACAAGTACTATAACTACTACTGCCACAAGTACTATAACTACTACTGCCACAAGTACTATAACTACTACTGCCACAAGTACTATAACTACTGCCACAAGTACTATAACTACTGCCACAAGTACTATAACTACTACTGCCACAAGTACTATAACTACTACTGCCACAAGTACTATAACTACTGCCACAAGTACTATAACTACTGCCACAAGTACTATTACTACTGCCACAAGTACTATAACTACTACTGCCACAAGTACTATAACTACTACTGCCACAAGTACTATAACTACTACTGCCACAAGTACTATACTACTGCCACAAGTACTATAACTACTACTGCCACAAGTACTATAACTACTGCCACAAGTACTATAACTACTACTGCCACAAGTACTATAACTACTACTGCCACAAGTACTATAACTACTGCCACAAGTACTATAACTACTACTGCCACAAGTACTATAACTACTGCCACAAGTACTATAACTACTGCCACAAGTACTATAACTACTACTGCCACAAGTACTATAACTACTACTGCCACAAGTACTATAACTACTGCCACAAGTACTATAACTACTACTGCCACAAGTACTATAACTACTACTGCCACAAGTACTATAACTACTACTGCCACAAGTACTATAACTACTGCCACAAGTACTATAACTACTACTGCCACAAGTACTATAACTACTACTGCCACAAGTACTATAACTACTACTGCCACAAGTACTATAACTACTGCCACAAGTACTATAACTACTGCCACAAGTACTATAACTACTACTGCCACAAGTGCTATAACTACTGCCACAAGTACTATAACTACTGCCACAAGTACTATAACTACTACTGCCACAAGTACTATAACTACTACTGCCACAAGTACTATAACTACTGCCACAAGTACTATAACTACTACTGCCACAAGTACTATAACTACTACTGCCACAAGTACTATAACTACTACTGCCACAAGTACTATAACTACTGCCACAAGTACTATAACTACTACTGCCACAAGTACTATAACTACTGCCACAAGTACTATAACTACTGCCACAAGTACTATACTACTGCCACAAGTACTATAACTAATGCCACAAGTATTATAATTACTACTACTGCCACAAGTACTATAATTACTACTGCCACAAGTACTATAATTACTACTACTGCCACAAGTACTATAATTACTACTACTGCCACAAGTACTATACTACTGTCACAAGTACTATAACTACTACCACAAGTACTATAACTACTGCCACAAGTACTATAATTACTACTGCCACAAGTACTATACTACTGCCACAAGTACTATACTACTGCCACAAGTACTATAATTACTACTGCCACAAGTAATATAACTACTGCCACAAGTACTATACTACTGCCACAAGTACTATAACTACTACTGCCACAAGTACTATTACTACTACTGCCACAAGTACTATAACTACTGCCACAAGTACTATAACTACTGCCACAAGTACTATAACTACTGCCACAAGTACTATAATTACTACTACTGCCACAAGTACTATAACTACTGCCACAAGTACTATAACTACTGCCACAAGTACTATACTACTACTGCCACAAGTACTATTACTACTACTGCCACAAGTACTATAACTACTGCCACAAGTACTATAATTACTACTGCCACAAGTACTATAACTACTGCCACAAGTACTATAATTACTACTACTGCCACAAGTACTATAACTACTGCCACAAGTACTATACTACTACTGCCACAAGTACTATACTACTACTGCCACAAGTACTATACTACTACTGCCACAAGTACTATACTACTACTGCCACAAGTACTATACTACTACTGCCACAAGTACTATAACTACTGCCACAAGTACTATTACTACTACTGCCACAAGTACTATAACTACTGCCACAAGTACTATAATTACTACTGCCACAAGTACTATACTACTACTGCCACAAGTACTATTACTACTACTGCCACAAGTACTATAACTACTGCCACAATTACTATAATTACTACTGCCACAATTACTATAATTACTACTGCCACAAGTACTATAACTACTGCCACAAGTACTATAATTACTACTGCCACAAGTACTATAACTACTGCCACAAGTACTATAATTACTACTACTGCCACAAGTACTATAATTACTACTACTGCCACAAGTACTATAATTACTACTGCCACAAGTATTATAACTACTGCTACTGCCACAAGTACTATAATTACTACTACCACAAGCACTATAACTACTGCCACAAGTACTATAACTACTGCTACTGCCACAAGTACTATAATTACTACTACTGCAACAAGCACTATAACTACTGCCACAAGCACTATAACTACTGCCACAAGTACTATAACTACTGCTACTGCCACAAGTACTATAATTACTACTACTGCCACAAGCACTACAACTACTGCCACAAGTACTATACTACTGCTGCCACAAGCACTATAACTACTGCCACAAGCACTATAACTGCCACAAGTACTATAACTACTACTGCCACAAGTACTATAACTACTACTACTGCCACAAGTACTATAACTACTACTACTGCCACAAATACTATAACTACTGCCACAAGTACTATAACTACTACTACTGCCACAAATACTATAACTACCACTACTGCCACAAATACTATAACTACTGCCACAAGTACTATAACTACTACTACTGCCACAAGCACTATAACTACTGCCACAAGTACTATAACTACTGCTACTGCCACAAGTACTGTAAATACTACTACTGCCACAAACACTATGACTACTGCCACAAGTACTATAACTACTGCTACTGCCACAAGTACTATAATTACTACTACTGCCACAAACACTATGACTACTGCCACAAGTACTATAACTACTACTACTGCCACAAGTACTATACTACTACTGCCACAAGCACTATAACTACTGCCAAAAGTACTATAATTACTGCTACTGCCACAAGTACTATAATTACCACTACTGCCACAAGCACTATAACTACTGCCACAAGCACTATAACTACTGCCACAAGCACTATAACTACTGCCACAAGTACTATAACTACTACTACTGCCACAAGTACTATACTACTACTGCCACAAGTACTATAACTACTACTACTGCCACAAATACTATACTACTGCCACAAGCACTATAACTACTGCCACAAGTACTATAATTACTACTACTGCCACAAGTACTATACTACTACCACAAGTACTATAACTACTACTACTGCCACAAATACTATAACTACTACTGCCACAAGCACTATAACTACTGCCACAAGTACTATAATTACTGCTACTGCCACAAGTACTATAATTACCACTACTGCCACAAGTACTATAACTACTACTACTACTACCACCTATAACGTTTGTTATGATTTGCACCTAACTATATATATATATATATGTATATATACCCTCTATGTCACTGTATTGTTTGTAACGGTTTGACAAAGCTCCTGGAGAGCGAAACGTTGCCACAACAAAATATCACATTAGATGCACTTGTGTCCTTTTACCTAACAGAAAATTTACTAATAAAAAAAATTACTATCCACAGGTAATTCTATGGACTTGAGAAAGTCTTTTGTACAGGTGAAACTTTGTTTTTAATAGTGTCCTAAAATTGGACTTTTTTTTTTTACACGCAGTTATAAGATAAATCACAGAACGGATGGGACGCGAACCCAAGGCAGGCCGTGGGTACTATCATTCCCCGTTCTGTGATCTGTTTGAAGCTGTGTCATTACGATTTCATGAGTCGAGATAGTTTTAAGCTCTGTTCAAATGGAAATTAGTGTACATGACCTGACACACATGACCTGACATAGATAGGATGACCACTGAAAAGGTCAGGTCCCGAGCAACGTTACTAAGATAAAACGTTGAGTAGTTTTAAAAATAGGTTAAATACATGAGTGGGTGTGAGTTGGACCTGACTGGCTTGGGCCAGCGGGTTACTTAGACCTGCCTAGCATGGACCAGTAGGCCTGCTACAGTGCTCCTTCTCATGTTCTTACCCCACGAAGGAACCTGACATGTCAGGTCCAAGCATCATCCTCCCGTACCAAGGTACATACTCATTTCTTTCGTTTTTCCTCGAGAATGCAAATGAGGGATCACCAAAGACCATGAAAAATAATTTTCACCCATAATAACATTAATACATGACGTTTTTCCTCTAGAGTTTGTTGTCCAGCGTGTTTACAGGAGAATAAACACATTTATAGATTACCGTCTTAAGGAACTGTAGCCACACTGTACTTTCTCGGTACTGCATTACCCCTGCAGCTTCAGCGCTTCCCCTTGAATTATAACACCAATAATATATGAAAGTATAAGACACATGTGCAACATCTGGATATCTTTATTGTAGACGTTTCGCCATCCAGTGGCTTTATCAATACAGATTCTAGGACATAATAGGAAGACAGTAGAACTATATACAAAAGATGAGGTAATCAGTCGCTCGGCCTTGGAGTTAGTGTTCACAGCATCGTGGTGGAGGAGAATCTGGAGCAAAGGCAAGAAGACTGGCGGTTATATAGGCGTCAGTGGATAGGGACGGGCAGCAGAAGAGGGCATAGACACTGGTAGGTGGGATTCCCCAGTGGAAGTAGGTCCTTCCCAAAGAGAGGGGTTAGTTGCAGCAGCCGTGAAGAAGGTCTTGTAGATGTCCTCTGAATCAAGATTCCATGATGTTGCAGTGTCTGACAAGTTGTGCAAGAAAGGTATAAAATACCGACAATATGAAAGTATAAGACACATGTGCAACATCTGGATATCTTTATTGTAGACGTTTCGCCATCCAGTGGCTTTATCAATACAGATTCTAGGACATAATAGGAAGACAGTAGAACTATATACAAAAGATGAGGTGATCAGTCCCTCGGCCTTGGAGTTAGTGTTCACAGCATCGTGGTGGAGGAGAATCTGGAGCAAAGGCAAGAAGACTGGCGGTTATATAGGCGTCAGTGGATATTGTCGGTATTTTATACCTTTCTTGCACAACCAATAATATAGCAAGTTTAATGAAGGACAGGTACACAAATGCTGTTACATAAATTATCATACACTGAAACGTATGTGTAGATTACTTAGGATAACCCAGAAAAGTCAGACAGACTTATTTTCATTGGGATCCTTGAATGAAGAGACCAGATTCGGTACAACCACGTTTACTAGAATTCTACACATAAATAAAAAATAAACGTGTAAGGTATGCAGAGATTAGATAATGATTAGAACTTGGGGAAGACGTATTTCCTGAATACAATGAACATTAAAATGGTATAAAATACCGACAGATTGTTAGGTAAGACACATATGCAACAGTTAGGTATCTTTATTTCGAAACGTTTCGCCTACACAGTAGGCTTCTTCAGTCGAGTACAGAAAAGTTGATAGAAGCAGAAGAGACTTGAAGACGATGTAATCAGTCCATCACCCTTAAAGTTTTGAGGTGGTCAGTCCCTCAGTCTGGAGAAGAGCATTGTTCCATAGTCTGAAACAATATGGAGATGAAGTGACAGGATGGAGCCTTATATAGCGCCAGGAGGTGAGACGTAGGTCACTAGTAGAACGCAGATGTTGGGAGGTCAGGTCCCTAACAACCTGAATACAATGTTCACCTCGTGGTGGTATGACGCTGATCAAGTCTGTACTTGTGGCGGTATGACCTGATCAAGTCTGTACTCGTGGTGGTATGACGCTGATCAAGTCTGTACTCGTGGTGGTATGACCTGATCAAGTCTGTACTCGTGGTGGTATGTTTACTCACATGATGAATGACCAGACGCAGCCCATTACCGAAATTATTATACAACTATTGATGCTACTACTACTACTACTACTACTAACAACGATGAAGGAAACTTACATTGAGAGTTCCGAGGGGGCTATTTTCAGTGTGTGCATAATGCCAAGAGGAGAGTGATGCATCATACCTTGATGGCATTAGTATCACCACCTACATACCCTCCTTGCGTTCATCTGTCGTTATATACCCGTGATATCATGGCAGTAGAAATACCCTGGTACGCAGGCAAGGACGTAGGTATAATTAGGGGTTGAAAGATATGGTGTGAGGATTAACGTATGGATGTTGGATGGTGCGTCCTGGGAGCGTCCTGATGTGGGTGTGGTGGGTTACGGATGGTGGTGGGTGAGTGGGTGTGGCTGGTTCTGAAGGACTGCTATGCTTCTTAAGTATCCGGAAATTGTATAGATATCCTTCGCTAGTGCTTCTGTGTCGTTCTTAGTGACCCTCGTGGCCTTGTCTATCACACTAGCTTTAGCTCTCCTCACTCACGGGGAAGCTAGACTCCTTTCTCCCGGGCTTAATACTTTCGTTTTGTACACATAAACACAGTTACACAAATTAACATATATAACATGTGTGTAAATTATCTAGGATAACCCAAAAAAGTTAGCGATTTATTTCCATTGGTGTCCTTGACAAATTAAATTCAGGTTAGTTTACCTGCCCCTGTGAGAATCGAACTCGCGACCCCTGGTGATTTCTCTCTTTCTTCCCTATCTTTACCTCTAGATGTGTTGTAAATCCGTCGCCCCTATTTTCGTGCTTCCTATGTTTCTATATATCCTTCATTTTCGCTACCTTTCATCTCTTCTGTCCTTACTTTCGTGTTGTTTACCGTCTCTGCTTTCTCATTATCCTGTTCACTCCACTGTTCTAGTCGGGTATTCTTTCCATCTCTTGCCATTTTCTTTATCTCTCACTTGACCTTTCCACTTCCCTCCATGGTAGTAAACACAATTTTTCCACAGTCTGTCATACCTGCCATTCTGTACCATAAATATTTCTTCCCTCAACTGGTTAACCCTCTCTCCCCCTTAACATGGGTCTTTGGTCATAAGGTGGTCCATTCAGTGCCGCCACAGGTCAAGACAGCGTTAAGGACACGCGTAAGTGGAAGAGCCGAATGCTGGTATAGTGAACAAGGACGACACCCACTATAGCGGGCCAGGGCAGCAGCCAGTATAGCGAACCAGGGCAGCAGCCAGTATAGTGGACCAGGACAGCAGCCAGTATAGCGAACCAGGACAGCAGCCAGTATAGGGAATCAGAGCAGCAGCCAGTAGTGTGAACCAGGACAGCAGCCAGTATAGTGAACCAGGGCAGCAGCCAGTATAGTGACCCAGGGCAGCAGCCAGTATAGCGAACCAGGACAGCAGCCAGTAAAGTGAACCAGGGCAGCAGCCAGTATAGTGGACCAGGACAACAGACACCAGCGTCACCCCGATCCAGTAAAAAAAAAAGTCACATTTCATTTAGGTTAGGTTGTGACTTTTTTTCCTAGATCCGCCACCCCAGATGGACTTCCCTCTTCAGTGAGTCAAAAGGTATTTTGTTTTATTAGATTTTTTGTGGCAGCAAGCCACAATAGTCAAGTCCAGTTCTCTTACTGGCCCAAGCTACTAAAGTCCAATACACCTACTGGCTCAAGCCAGTCAAGTCCAATACACCTACTGGCCCAAGCCAGTCAAGTCCAATACACCTACTGGCCCAAGCCAGTCAAGTCCAATACACCTACTGGCTCAAGCTAGTCAGGTCCAATTCACTTACTGGCCCAAGCTAGTCAAGTCCAAGTTAGCGCATTCACTGAAGAATATAATGTTCATAGATGTTCACAGAGACTCCTAATCCAGGTTATGGTTCGTGAGATATGGAGGGAAGTCGAGGATCATTTTGAAATGGCACTTCGCTGTTAATATACATATAGTCATAGCCTTGATACCTAATGTAAATAAACCGTTTAAGTTTATCGTCCAGCGAGGAAAAAACAATTTTCTTTAGTCTTATCCTGACTGTTCGAAAGATACAGGTGAGTACCATTGGGAAGCGCGTCTTCTCTCTCATTCATCAGACGGAGGATCGAGACTCAACCACGTCTTGCACTGAATGACCCCATATGGGTTTAGCGCTTAACATGAATCATAATTTATAATGAGCGCTCGAAAAAGGCCGCGGGTAGAATTATAGGAGTGTTTTCATATGCTGTTTAAAATTATTTTTGTGCATAATGTTCTGAAAAAAGTATACACAACATATTTAGTTTATTTACCATGCAGGGGGCCGCACGCACGCACACACACACACACACACACACACACACACACACACACACACACACACACACACACACACACACACACACACACACACACACACACACATGGGTCGAGGAGCTAGGACTCGACCCCTGCAACCACAAATAGGTGAGTACACACACACAAGGTGAACAGAATAAGGATGTTCCAGAAATGGGACACAGCAACAAGGGGTCACAATTGGAAGTTGAAGACTCAGATGAGTCACAGGGATGTTAGGAAGTATTTCTTCAGTCACAGAGTTGTCAGGAAGTGGAATAGTCTTGAAAATGTGGTAGTGGAGGCAGGTACCATACATAGCTTTAAGAAGAGGTACGATAAAGATCATGGAGCAGGGAGAGTGTGGACCAGTGAAGAGGCGGGGCCAGGAGCAATGAATTGACCCCTGCAACCACAACTGATTACACACACACACACACACACACACCAGCCAGGAGCTGTGAATCGGCCCCTGCAACCACAACTAGGTAAGTACATACGTATATATCCAATAGAGATTCACGTATTTTGTTTTATATTTCGGCGTTACATAACGTACAAGTTTCATCAAAAGTGGATAGAGCTGCAGTGTGCTGCTATTCTTTAGAATGAATATGTGGCGAGGAGTGGGTGGGGAACAACAGGGATCGAAGGTGGAGGAGGTCGGGGAGGGCTGGGTAGGTGTTGGATTGTTGGCGGGAGGGAAGGTTGGAGGGAGGGAGGGAGTGAGGGAAGGTTGGAGGGAGAGAGGGAGCTTAGAGAACCACACAGGCTACATTCAGACTTCAGTCGAGATTCTGTGCTCGTAGAGGTAACACCATACTAGTCATTCCTCCCGACGAACACCACTGCAACACCCAAAACTCTCCTCTCTGATACACATCCCAGTGACTTCCTCAGCACTTTCCTCGTGATTTACCAGCGCCACCTCCAGCAACAGTCCCCCACCCTAGAAGTCACCACCAAGCTTAAACTTCTCCCTACAAGCAGTTCGGCTGACCGGCGGTTAGCTGTTCTCTTCCACTCAAAAATTTCCCCACCAAGAATTAGTAACACGGCGACTGTTGGAGAAAACCTCAGACAATGTCGAAGAAAAGTAAATTCAGTATCACTTTCGACGACCGAGATCTTGATGATCACCAGGTGAGTGACTGAACTTGTTGCTTGGTCGCTGTCGTCACCACTTTTTTACTCTCTTGGGGAAATATTACTTTGTTTCAACATCATACATGTCTTTTTTTTTTGCAGAATTGGAGGACATATTGTACGTGGTGAGCCCCAGGCTGTGTATTACATTTCGGGATAGGGAAAGTGTACTTAGATTTGTTAAGACATACTAGGCTAAATCTGAATTACTTAGCACTGTTACGAATATAAAATTTTGAGAATACCAAGTGGTGAGACGTGTACCGCGATCACTAGGACATGTTTAGTGGAAACGTTTCGGTCCTGGGACCTTGAAGTGACCATGGTCCCAGGACCGAAACGTTTTCAGTGATTACATTATGTTTTCCTTCACTATTTTATATAATAAGGTCGATTTTATTTTTACAAATTTATTTGTTAAAGGGTGAGTCCCTAATACTGGTGAAGAGTTACTGTGGCTACACGGTAACATGGTTACTGTGGCTACACGGTAACATGGTTACTGTGGCTACACGGTAACATGGTTACTGTGGCTACACGGTAACATGGTTACTGTGGCTACACGGTCACATGGTTACTGTGGCTACACGGTCACATGGTTACTGTGGCTACACGGTCACATGGTTACTGTGGCTACACGGTCACATGGTTACTGTGGCTACACGGTCACATGGTTACTGTGGCTACACGGTCACATGGTTACTGTGGCTACACGGTCACATGGTTACTGTGGCTACACGGTCACATGGTTACTGTGGCTACACGGTCACATGGTTACTGTGGCTACACGGTCACATGGTTACATGGTTACTGTGGCTACACGGTCACATGGTTACTGTGGCTACACGGTCACATGGTTACTGTGGCTACACGGTCACATGGTTACTGTGGCTACACGGTCACATGGTTACTGTGGCTACACGGTCACATGGTTACTGTGGCTACACGGTCACATGGTTACTGTGGCTACACGGTCACATGGTTACTGTGGCTACACGGTCACATGGTTACTGTGGCTACACGGTCACATGGTTACTGTGGCTACACGGTCACATGGTTACTGTGGCTACACGGTCACATGGTTACTGTGGCTACACGGTCACATGGTTACTGTGGCTACACGGTCACATGGTTACTGTGGCTACACGGTCACATGGTTACTGTGGCTACACGGTCACATGGTTACTGTGGCTACACGGTCACATGGTTACTGTGGCTACACGGTCACATGGTTACTGTGGCTACACGGTCACATGGTTACTGTGGCTACACGGTCACATGGTTACTGTGGCTACACGGTCACATGGTTACTGTGGCTACACGGTCACATGGTTACTGTGGCTACACGGTCACATGGTTACTGTGGCTACACGGTCACATGGTTACTGTGGCTACACGGTCACATGGTTACTGTGGCTACACGGTCACATGGTTACTGTGGCTACACGGTCACATGGTTACTGTGGCTACACGGTCACATGGTTACTGTGGCTACACGGTCACATGGTTACTGTGGCTACACGGTCACAGGGTTACTGTGGCTACACGGTCACAGGGTTACTGTGGCTACACGGTCACAGGGTTACTGTGGCTACACGGTCACAGGGTTACTGTGGCTACACGGTCACAGGGTTACTGTGGCTACACGGTCACAGGGTTACTGTGGCTACACGGTCACAGGGTTACTGTGGCTACACGGTCACAGGGTTACTGTGGCTACACGGTCACAGGGTTACTGTGGCTACACGGTCACAGGGTTACTGTGGCTACACGGTCACAGGGTTACTGTGGCTACACGGTCACAGGGTTACTGTGGCTACACGGTCACAGGGTTACTGTGGCTACACGGTCACAGGGTTACTGTGGCTACACGGTCACAGGGTTACTGTGGCTACACGGTCACAGGGTTACTGTGGCTACACGGTCACAGGGTTACTGTGGCTACACGGTCACGTGGTTACTGTGGCTACACGGTCACAGTTTCTATAGCCATACAGTGGTGATAGGTTGCGTTACAAGATTTAACCTAGTATAACCCAAGATTCGTATCGTCAATTATGTAATTAAAATACAAATATTGTTGAAATTTAATTCAACTTTGTGTTAAAACTTATAGTTTAACCTCAACGTTTATTTTGTTTAAGGGTGACATTGTATTACATTCATGGGAAAGCATAAAACTCAGGTCTTTCAGCGCCCGAGGAGTGAGATACATCTTAACCATTGATATACATTTGAAGAGTTTCGAAAGTCTTTCTACTCCCTAGTAGGAAGACTCGGAAGTAAAAAGACTCCCGGAGTAGAAAGACATTATTTTTACTCCGTGAGAAGAAATAACCAAGAGCTCATCGCCAGCATCAAGGCACCCTTAGTTTACATGGAGGGTGCTGTTGGTAGTTTACTTGGAGGGTGCTGTTGATATCCTTATCACTCACACAGGAAACCAACTGAAGATGAGTTGTGATGTGTAGTGCGTGAAGCATATGTTGTGTGTACAGCTTATAACTTTCTAGAGCTCTAGAACTGGGCTCACAGCCACTCCAGTTATTGATCAGAGCAGATGTTGCGTAAAACCGTGTGAATCATCCACGACGCTAATGTCATGCTGTACTAAAAACTAATTTGTATTGCAATGTTTGAATATACCGACAAGTATGTGGTTTATTTTATATCAAGACGTTTCTCCCGCCAGGGATTGATGTCCCTGATGAACTGCCTTCTTAATAAATGCCATAAACCGCGTATTGTCTTATTCACATAAAGACTAGATGTAGTATTTCCGTTGCTGGGCGACCGGAGAACTGTATCCTAGTATGCCAGAACTCTGCCCCTTACATTGCAACCCACGCGAGAGCCATAAAAATTGAACCTCCTAACATTCAAGAGGGGTCCAGGAGCTGGATATCAACACCTTGAAGACCACCTTAATGCAGGTGAGGGGCTCATTATCCAAGGAATTGAACCTGTCTTCCCTCTAATTGCATCGAACCAGATTGCCTCCCATGCCTCCAGGTGCTGCATGGCCCTTACGGTCATAAATGTATTAATAGTAACGCCTTAATGAGGACAGAGTATTCGCTCGATGCACTCTAGAATTGTCACCTGTATCTTGATATTCTCAAAAAGGTTCAGGAGCTATAAATCAACATCTTTAAAGAGTGCCAGTCTTGAAGGCTTGCAGTCAGTTGTAGCGGCGTTTTTAAGCTATCACATGGAAACCAATATTTAATATGAATGGTAAATTGGAATTTTCACTGCCCACTAACACTGTGAATCTTCCATTTAGGGAAATGAACCAGCATTGAAACAGTGAAGACGAGGCATTCACACACACACAAAATAATCCTTAAATTTGTCTATGGTACACAACCACGGTACGGGTGGGGTTAGAACTCGTGGCAAACTGGTAAAACCGTGGTTTGTTTGCAATCATGTGATGATTTCGTTAGTTTTTGGTAAAATTCGCATAGACACACTCCAATAAATACCGAATTTTCTTGTTAGTGGGCTACGCCTGTGATGAAAGTTTGAATCCAATCGAGAAAGGCATTCTTACGTTATCACACAAACCACTTCCCTATATGCGTGTATAAAATTACCAAATTGTCACCTACACAACCCAATAAAAATTCAGCCCTCCAATTAATATACACGAATGCAAAAAAAGTGAAGCCGATCAGAAGAAGAGGGCTTTAATATCACATAGAAAGGCGCTTAGGCGAACCAAAAGGTAATCCAGAGCCCTATATTGAGTTACCAGCTGTGACACGGCTGGACGAAGCTGTGGTCAATGTGGCTCCTGTGAAATTCTACGAACATTGCCCGTCACGGAGGCTGGTTTTCAAGGGGGCTGGTTTTCAAGGGGGCTGGTTTTCAAGGGGACTGGTTTTCCGGTTGTGCATGGAAAACGATATCCCGACTGATGAAAAATGGCGCAGGTCATTTAGTTCATGCGTGACATACTAGAGACCATATCATTGTAAAAAAAAAAAAGTAATTTTTTTTTAATCAGGCCTTATATTTAACATTTGCTGTAGGTTTGTATAAAATTATAAAAACTGCTAAAGGGATTTGTGGAATAAATTACTGTAGGTTTAAACTACTATAAAAGTCTGACTTTTTAAGCTTGATAGCCAAATTTCTCAGTGCCCCAGAGATGTGTGATACTTTAGAAATTTTAAAAATATAATTTGCAAATTGTAATGATTACAAGTTTTTAAGAGCAATAATAGTAAATTAACAAATTAGCAGTTTTTAGGAATTGAAGCTGTTCTGGCGAGGTATAGCAAGATACCACTCCATTATAAAAATGTCAAGTATGCACCTACACATTACTTATAATCCCAGCCTTTTGAGTAGGATATACCAGGCGATCAAAGGACACCATGTGGAAACCATAACTGGGAATAGTCTGTATAATATTACCTAGAGGTCATGTGGACATGCAAATAGTTCCATGAAGCTTTCCAGTTAGAGTACACAAGTTTTGAAAATCTGAAGCCGATCGGGTGAGGTGTTCTTAAATTATAAACGAAAATCTTGGAGAAAAAGATCTGGCACCCATTATAAGGTAACCTTACCCCTTCGTGGATGTCTCATTACCCAACGTTTTATGTATTTTCTGATAACAACATTAGCTATAGTTTTTTTGTAACGTGACGCATGATATAGCAACAGTAACTAAATGTTTTAGAGTCTGCTACAATGGATGAAGACCATCTGGATTCTGAAATCTACACAATCACAGCTGGGAGGCCGGCGGCGGCCGCCTGACTGTCCCAGAGGCGCCTAGTATCTTATTCGGTAATTTTAACAGTTGTATTAGTTAGGGAAGGAGAGGCTTCTAGGTGAGTCTCTTTACAACTACCCTGGGCGTCCACACAACACTTGGCGTCCACACAACCACACTTGGTATCCAAACAACCACACTTGGCGTCCACACAGCTACACTTGGCATCCACACAACCACACTTGGCATCCACACAACCACACTTGGCATCCACACAACCACACTTGGCATCCACACAACCACACTTGGCATCCACACAACCACACTTGGCATCCACACAACCACACTTGGCGTCCACACAACCACACTTGGCGTCCACACAACCACACTTGGCGTCCACACAACCACACTTGGCGTCCACACAACCACACTTGGCGTCCACACAACCACACTTGGCGTCCACACAGCTACACTTGACATCCACACAACCACACTTGGCATCCACACAACCACACTTGGCGTCCACACAGCTACACTTGGCATCCACACAACCATCCTTGGCGCCCACACAACCATCCTTAGCGCCCCAAAACCACCTCTGGTGCCCATGATTACTAATTTTATTAATCTAAGGAAATTAGTTGCTTTAGTCATTTTTACTGTTGGATTTGGAAACCTTCAATGGGTTGCATCAGAGTAAAGGATCAACATGGAAACAAACCATGTTACTAAGCAGTATCAGGTTGTCGTAAGTTAAACTCCCCGGGTTATAGAGCGTCATACTCTCCCAAAACCTGTGATTATTTATGTGAGTGATAGGAAATGTGGCTGTTACATTGAACCAAGGACGCCAATGGAAATAGTCGCTCTGACTTTATTTTGGGTTATCCTAGGTAATTTACACTGATAATTGTACTTATGTGTACCTGCACCTAAATAAACTTACTGACCGTCATCTCTAGATCCTCAGACGTGACTTGGCCATGTTTGACTTTGCAACATACCTTGCAATGGCTGAGGTTGCAACAATTCAACTTGTTCGTATGCAGAATTCTTTGTATGAGCTGGTCGGCTTGTTCAACATCTCCAGTTTGTCTTTATTATAATAATAAAAAGAGTGATACCGTTTAAACTGACGGCGATAAAATAAAAATTAATTTTTGTGAACGTTTAAACGAATAAAGCATAATATAATATATTATGCTTTAAACTGACGGAGATAAAGATAGCCTCCCTAATTAGTTTCCATCCTGTTCAGGAAAAGTTTGTGCTACGAGAAAGTAGCATTGACCAGGCTTCTGTAGTTTTGTGAGCTGGCTGGTGGTCGTTTAACAAGACGTTACAGTAAGAATGTAAGCTAGCTCGGGGGTGAAGCCTTGCCTGGGAGCCTCCTGACGCGCGCGCACACGTAGCTGAATTGTACAATGATTTACTTCTCTTAGATTCTCGATTGGGCAATATTAATATTGAATTTCTTGCTGTCGAATGTAATTTTCTTTCTGTCTCTTTTTCTTTTTTCCCTCTTATGTTTAACCTTTAGATTATCATGAAAAAATAAACGAACTAAAGGGTAACACATTCTGAGAACCCTGACATCATAACTCTTGAAGCATAAACATGCTAGGTAACCACCTACAAACATTATTATCTTTTTATTGGATATATTACTGAAGATTCATATCTTCATTAATTATACTTGGTTGCGTGTGGATAACAACCAGAGGAGTGACTGCAAAAGTAGTTTTGATCTTGCACAACAGCTGTGTACCCTACTCTCATGGACCAACTTGTTGAGTTTTATTTTGTGTGTGTATTATAACATAATATGAGACTTCATATAATACGCCAGTTGTGGACTAATATATAATGTATATGTATATTAACATGTCGGCCGTTTCCCACCGAGGCAGGGTGACCCAAAAGGAAAGAAAAAGCTTTCATCATTCAACGCTTTCACCATCACTCATACATAATCAGTCTTTGCAGAGGCGCTCATATACGACAATTTAGACGTCCCTCCAAATTGCCAATATCCTAAACCCCTCCCATTTCTAGGATTCAAGTCCGGCTAACCGGTTTCCATGAATCTCTTTACAAAATATTACCCTGCTCACACTCAAACGGCTCGTCAGGTCCCAAAAACCATTCGTCTCTATTCACTCCTAACACGCTCACGCACGCTTGCTAGAAGTCCAAGACCCTCGCCCACCAAACTTGCTTTACCCCCTCCCTCCAACCTTTTCGGGGACGACCCCTACCCCGCCTTCCTTCATCAATAGATTTATACGCTCTCCAAGTCATTCTACTTTGTTCCATTCTCACTAAATGACCAAACCACCTCAACAGCCCCTCTTCAGCTTTCTGACTAATGCTTTTAGTCACTCCACACTTAATTTCCACTACGAATTCTCTGTCTTATATTTACACCACACATTGCCCTTAGACAGGACATCTCCACTGCCTCCAGCCGCATCTTCGCTGCAGCATTTACAAGCCATGCTTCATACCCTTCTTTGCCTCCATGGATAACGTTCTTTGTCTCCACAGATACCTCAGTGCACCACTCACATTTTTTCCTTCATCACTTCTGTGGTTTACCTCATCCTTCATAAACCTATCCGCTGACAAGTCAGCTTCCAAATATCTGAAAGCTTCACTTCTTCCATACTCCCTCCAATGTGATAGCCAATTTTTCTTTATCCGAATCGTTTGATACCCTAATCACCTTACGCTTATCTATATTCACTTTCAACTTTCTACCTTTACGCACCCAAACTCGTCCACTAACCTTTGCAAATTTTTCTTTAGAATCCCCCAGAAGCACAGTATCATCATCAAAAAGTAACTGTGTCAACCCCTATTTTGTATTTGATTCCCCATAATTTAATCCCACCCCTCTCCCCAACGCCCTAACATTTACTTCTTTTACAGCCCCATCTGTAAATGTGTTAAACAACAATGGTGACATTACACATCCCTGTCTAAGACCAACTTTTGCTGGGAAGTAGTCTCCCTCTCTCCTACACACCCTAACCTGAGCCTCACTATCCTCATAAACGCTCTTTGCAGCATTTAGTAACTTACTACCTATTCCATACACTTGCAACATCTGCCACATTGCTCCTCTATGTACTCTTATCACGTGCCTTTTCTAACCCCGTAAATGCAGTGAAAACTTCCCTACCTTTATCTAAATACTGTTCACATATATGCTTCAATGTAAGCACCTGATCTACACATCCCCTACCCATTCTAAAGCCTCGTTGCTCATATGCAGTCCTGCTCTCTGTCTTACCTCTAATTCTTTCAATAATAACCCTACCATACACTTTACCTGGTATACTCAGTAAACTTATTCCCATATAATTTTTACAATCTCTTTTGTCCCCCTTCCTTTTATATAAAGGAATTATATATGCTCTCTGTCACTCCCTAGGTACCTTCCCCTCTTTCATACATTTATTAAACAAAAATACCAGCCACTCCAACACTATATCTCCCCCTGCTTTTATCATTTCTGTCATGATCCTATCCGTTTCAGCTGCTTTACCCCCTTTCATTCTACGTAATGCCTCACGCACCTCCACACTCACATCCTGCTCTTTTAACTCCTAAAAGATGTTATGCCTCCCTGGCCATTGCATGAAATTACTGCCTCCCTTTCTTCATCGACATTTAAAAGTTCATCACTCAAAATATTTCCGCCATCTACCCAATACCTCCGGCTCCCCATCTACTCACATACTTTGTGTTTAAATGACAAATCCATTCGTTCCCTAGGTTTTCTTAAGTTGTTTTTCTCGCTCCAAATTTTTTTCTTATTCTCAGCAAAATTTCCTGACAGTACATCTCCCACTCTATCATTTGCTCTCTTTTTGCATGCTCACCACACTCTTCACCTTTCTTTTACTCTCCATATACTCTGCCCTTCTTATATCACTTCTGCTTTGTAAAAACCTCTCATAAGCTACCTTTTTTCTTTTATTGCAAACTTTTCCTCATCATTCCACCAATCGCTCCTTTTTCCTCCTGCACCCACCCTTCTATAGCCACAAACTTCTGCCCCCACATTCTAGTTCTGCATTTTTAAAACTATCAACTCCCTTTTCAACCCACCCCCCTACCCATACTTGCACTAGCCCACCTTTCTGCCAAAAATTGCTTATATCTCATCCTAATTTCCTCCTCGCTTAGTTTATAATCTTTGTCCCATCTACCTCTTACTCTAACTGTAGGTACAACTAGATATATCCGTTGCTCCTCTATAAACATGTACATCTTGAGTCCTACCCATCAACCTTTTATCCACCAATACATAATCTAACAAATTACTTTCATTACATGAGATATCTTGTATACTTATTTATCCTCTTTTTCATAAAATATGTATTACTTATTACCAAACCTCTTTCTACACATAGTTCAGTTAAAGGCTCCCCATTTTCATTTACCCCTGGCACCCCAAATTTACCTACTACTCCCTCCACAACATTTTTTATCCACTTTAGCATTTAGATCCGTAACCACAAGTACTCTCACTTGGTTCAAAACTCCCCACACACTCACTCATCATTTCCCAAAATCACTCTCTCTCTCCTCTGCATTTCTCTTTTCTCCAGGTGCAGAAACACTTACTATAACCCACTTTTCACATCCAACCCTTATTTTACTCCATATAATCCTTGAATTTATACATATTCCTTCTTTTCCTGCCATAACTTATCCTTCAACATTATTGCTACTCCTTCCTTAGCTCTAACTCTATTAGAAACCCCTGACCTAATCCCATTTATTTCTCCCCACTGAAACTCTCCAAACCCCTTCAGCTTTGTTTCACTTAGAGCCAGGACATCCAGCTTCTTTTCGTTCATAACATCTACAATCATCTCTTTCTTATCATTTGCACTACAGTCGCGCACATTCAAACATCCCACTCTGTCGGTCTTATTTTTCTTTTTAGTAGGCTATACAGGAAAAGGGTTTAGTTACTAGCCCGGTGGCCTGGTGGCTAAAGCTCCCACTTCACACACGGAGGGCCCGGGTTCGATTCCCGGCGGGTGGAAACATTTCGACACGTTTCCTTA
Organism: Cherax quadricarinatus; assembly: GCF_038502225.1. NCBI lineage: Eukaryota > Metazoa > Arthropoda > Malacostraca > Decapoda > Parastacidae > Cherax > Cherax quadricarinatus. Next base: position 17,751 of record NW_027196275.1, on the reverse strand, counting down.
CACCTGTTGTCCTGTTCACCTAGCAGCAAATAGGTACATGGGTGTTAGTCGACTGGTGTGGGTCGCATCCTGGGGGACAAGATTAAGGACCCCAATGGAAATAAGTTACAGTCCTCGATGACGCACTGACTTTCTTGGGTTATCCTGGGTGGCTAACCCTCCGGGGTTAAAAATCCGAACGAAATCTTATCTTATCTTATTGCTCCCGGCATTTTAGTTGACTTTTACAACACACATGGCTTACGGAAGAAAGATTCTGATTCCACTTCCCCATGGACGTGAAAGGAAAAGTAATAAGAACAAGACCTATTAAGATAAAATCAAAGAAAACTCAGATGAGTGTGTATACATAAACTTGTACATGCATATGTAGTATGACCTCAGTGTAAATAGAAGTAGCAAGACGTACCTGAAATCTTGCATGATTTATGAGACAAAAAAAAAAAGAAAGATACCAGCAATCCTACCATCATGTAAAACAAATACAGGCTTCCGTTTTACACTCGGCAGTGTGGTAGTACCTCCCTGGGCGGTTGCTGTCTACCAACTTACTACAGTATATATTATATATATTTTTTTTTTCAACAAGTCGGTCGTCTCCCACCGAGGCAGGGTGACCCAAAAAAGAAAGAAAATCCCCAAAAAGAAAATACTTTCATCATCATTCAACACTTTTACCACACTCACACATTATCACTGCTTTTGCAGAGGTGCTCAGAATACAACAGTTTAGAAGCATATACGTATAAAGATACACAACATATCCCTCCAAACTGCCAATATCCCAAACCCCTCCTTTAAAGTGCAGGCATTGTACTTCCCATTTCCAGGACTCAAGTCCGACTATATGAAAATAACCGGTTTCCCTGAATCCCTTCACTAAATATTACCCTGCTCACACTCCAACAGATCGTCAGGTCCCAAGTATCATTCGTCTCCATTCACTCCTATCTAACACGCTCATGCACGCTTGCTGGAAGTCCAAGCCCCTCGCCCACAAAACCTCCTTTACCCCCTCTTTCCAACCCTTTCGAGGACGACCCCTACCCCTCTTTACTTCCCCTATAGATTTATATGCTTTCCATGTCATTCTACTTTGATCCATTCTCTATAAATGACCAAACCACCTCAACAACCCCTCTTCTGCCCTCTGACTAATGCTTTTATTAACTCCATACCTTCTCCTAATTTCCACACTCCGAATTTTCTGCATAATATTTACACAACACATTGCCCTTAGACAGGACATCTCCACTGCCTCCAACCGTCTCCTCGCTGCTGCATTTACCACCCAAGCTTCACATCCATATAAGAGTGTTGGTACTACTATACTTTCATACATTCCCTTCTTTGCCTCCATAGATAACGTTTTTTGACTCCACATATACCTCAATGCACCACTCACCTTTTTTCCCTCATCAATTCTATGATTAACCTCATCCTTCATAAATCCATCCGCCGACACGTCAGCTCCCAAGTATCTGAAAACATTCACTTCTTCCATACTCCTCCTCCCCAATTTGATATCCAATTTTTCTTTATCTAAATCATTTGATACCCTCATCACCTTACTCTTTTCTATGTTCACTTTCAACTTTCTACCTTTACACACATTCTCAAACTCATCCACTAACCTTTGCAATTTTTCTTTAGAATCTCCCATAAGCACAGTATCATCAGCAAAAAGTAACTGTGTCAATTCCCATTTTGAATTTGATTCCCCATAATTTAATCCCACCCATCTCCCGAACACCCTAGCATTTACTTCTTTTACAACCCCATCTATAAATATATTAAACAACCATGGTGACATTACACATCCCTGTCTAAGACCTACTTTTACCGGGAAGTATTCTCCCTCTCTTCTACACACCCTAACCTGAGCCTCACTATCCTCATAAAAGCTCTTTACAGCATTTAGTAACTTACCACCTATTCCATATACTTGCAACATCTGCCACATTGCTCCTCTATCCACTCTATCATATGTCTTTTCTAAATCCATAAATGCAATAAAAACTTCCCTACCTTTATCTAAATACTGTTCACATATATGCTTCAATGTAAACACTTGATCTACACATCCCCTACCCACTCTGAAGCCTCCTTGCTCGTCCGCAATTCTACATTCTGTCTTATCTCTAATTCTTTCAATTATAACCCTACCGTATACTTTTCCTGGTATACTCAGTAAATTTATTCCTCTATAATTTCTACAATCTCTTTTGTCCCCTTTCCCTTTATATAAAGGGACTATACATGCTCTCCGCCAATCCCTAGGTACCTTCCCCTCTTTCATACATTTATTAAACAAAAGTACCAACCACTCCAACACTATATCCCCCCCTGCTTTTAACATTTCTGTCATGATCCCATCAGTTCCAGCTGCTTTACCCCCTTTCATTCTACGCAATGCCTCACGTACCTCCACCACACTTACATTCTGCTCTTCTTCACTCCTAAAAGATGGTATACCTCCCTGGCCAGTGCATGAAATGACCGCCTCCCTTTCTTCCTCAACATTTAAAAGTTCCTCAAAATATTCTCGCCATCTGCCTAATACCTCCCTCTCCCCATCTACTAACTCCCCTACTCTGTTTTTAACTGACAAATCCATACTTTCCCTAGGCTTTCTTAACTTGTTTAACTCACTCCAAAATTTTTTCTTATTTTCATTAAAATTTCTTGACAGTGCCTCTCCCACTCTTTCATCTGCTCTCCTTTTGCACTCTCTCACCACTCTCTTCACCT
>NW_027196275.1:0-10000 GCF_038502225.1 Cherax quadricarinatus | reverse complement strand
CTAGATACAGAATGGAGTATTTTGGGAGGGAGTTGGGACGTGTGCCACCTCAGTGGATGATAGTGACGGTGGTAGTGTTGGCGGTGATTACATTGATGTGGTGGTGGTAGCTTTGTGGTGGTGATTGCATTGGTGTGGTGGTGATTGCATTGGTGTGGTGGTGGTAGTGTCGTGGTGATTATTGCATTGGTGTGTTCGTGGTGGTGGTAGTAGTAGCGTCGTAGTGATTACTGCACTGTTGTGTTCGTGGTGGTGGCAGTAATAGTGGTAGCACCGGCGTGGTAGCCCCACTGGTGCTCCAAATAACAATTTAGTCCTGACACATCTCAAAGGCTCGAGGAGATCTGGAGAGGATTGTGTGAAATGCTTGGTGATGCAGTGGTAGCACACTTGCCTCAAACGCATTAGGTCATTGGGTCGAATCCCGTAAGGTTCCTGTATTGTCATAGTGGCACTGAGTAGTACTAAGGTGCGATGACCATGCACTCCGTCTTGACTGTTGTATTATAATGACATGCACAGCTGCAAAAGCTTGACACTTGTTAATTTTCTGCTGTAAAGAAGAGCATAAAAATAGAGGAGCATTGCAGTAGGCCTGTAATATTTCATTTCCATTTTATGGGGCCTGAATTGAGTCCGGATCAACGGGGGGCGGTGATCCCCGAAACCATTACTAAATTTAAGATATAATTTACTTCCAATAAATGTAGTTACTGTAAAACAAATAATGTCGAAATATACCATTTTATAAAGGCCAACTTTTTCAGATTAGGTTGTATTTATATACTACCTAGGCTGGACTAAACACGTTAACTAATGCAATGCCGATGAAGCTTGGGGAAAAAAAGATAACTGAAAATGTTGGAAAATGTTCAGGCATCGTCACGAACAAAGACCAATTGTATAAAACTAAGCTAAATGACGGAACAGTGAAATAAAGGATTTGCATTATAGATTAAATTAGGAGGAAAATAACTTTTGTTACGGAGAAGAGCAAAAAAAAAAATGATCTTGATAAACAGAATTATGATTCGTATTGGAAACTGCAAACAAATCTAATTTTTTATTATGTGAAAGATCGTTCATGCTTTACAAAAGTCCTTTTTTCACTAATTATTTTAAGGTGATAGATCATAATAAAAGCGTGGGATGTTTACTTGGTCTTCAGTAAGGCTTTTGTTATACTCACACAGGTGACTGGTGTGAAAAACAACGTCATTATCGTGCCATGATACTTTGTTTTGTACTCTTCAAGGGAGGTTCCTTAATGCAGGTGAGGGGGCTCTTGATCTAGGAAATAGGATCTGTGCTCCCATTCCGTTTATTAAGCCTGATTACTTTCCATCCCCCCACCTCAGGCGCTGTATAATCCCTACGGGTTTAGCGCTCCCCGTGATAATCATGTGTTTTCTTAAATGATATGGTAACCTAGCTTCCGTAGGCCAGCCTACGCTTATTTAATAAAGTATAGGTATGTTAAAGGCGACAGCTTGAGAGGAATAGCTGTATAGCCCTTGTGGCTTAGCGCTTCTTTTTGATTATAATAATAATAATAATTGAGAGGAATAACACATGCACATTCACGACATTTATTGAAGATATTACATCACTGCGAATGAACACTTCCTTTCAAGGCTAAACTACTCCTGTCAATCAGCAGGATTGAGAAAGCCACCAGTGACGAAATATCTTCAACAGTGTATTGATAGTGCATACGTGTCTTATTCCAACGATGCTTATTCACTTAACTGGTCATCTGAAAAAGACCCGTATCAATAGGATATTTTCCTGATGAAAATAAATGGTATAAAATACCGACACTATGGAAACATAAACACATATTCAGTTTAATGTGACTTGAAAAAGCCCACTGTGTGGGCGAAACGTTGTCAATAAAGGATCACATTAAACTGCATGTGTATGTTTCCACAGGATATTTTCCTTTTTTCCTGTCGAATAAAACCACCACCACCTAGTGAAAAACGTGGCAGTATATCTGGAGGATGTTTTGGGGGTCAATGCCCCCGCGGCCCGGTCCATGACCAGCCCTCCAGTACATTGTACTATAATAGAAATTCTCTTCTGGGTTAAGACATGGCTGACGGGTTTCGAGAGTTTCCTTACTTCCGCAACCCGACCCTGGGCCAGGCTTGTCTGGTGCTTGCCTAGTCAATCAGGCTGTTGCTGCTGGCGACTCGCTGGTCCATATATTCATCACACACTGGTTGATCCGCACTTACTAGAGATACTTGTCGAATTTCCTCTTGAAGACCCCCCCCCCCACGCTTGTTTCAGCAATGTTTCTGATATGGTGGTGCTGTATAGTTTGGGTCCACGGATGTTAGACAGCAGAAAATTTGCATAAATAGCAAGAAAGCAGACAGAGGATCAGTCACGAGTTCATATTAACCATTTGACTTGATTTTAGCTTAAAGGGAAGTACCTCCGTGTTGATGAAGGACGCTTGATCTAAGGAATTAGAGGACCCTGCCCTCCTGAGATCTCAGTACCGCAAGTTTATACCTGTTTGCTATAGAATCTTGTTCTGAATGACTCGGTTGAAGAATGAAAAATCACTGATGGAGTGAGGTCTTGTGAAAGGTATTGATTGTGATGCTACTGATAGCTGCCAGTCTTCTGGTATAGTAGTCGTCCACGAATTTGGGACACGTGGGAAACCTTGAAAACATTGACCATGTTGTTAACAGTAAGTTCACCGATATCTTGGATGTGTTCAAAGTTCTGCTGAAAGACTGTAGGAAGGATGTCCGGCTTCAGCTTGCCTGAAATGCTCTGCATAACTATGGGCCTTCAACATGCACACAAGTGGCACCCATTTCTGTATAAACGATGTATCACGTTGAAATAAACTTGTATTGTCTAGATGAGTCACCTTAGCAGCATTGCAGGTGCTGGGCTAGGTGGGTGGGGAGATCAAAGGGGTGAAGGCGGGGAGGTGTTGTAGAGTTGGGAAGGGAAGAAGTGTTGGGGAGGGTGAAGCTGGAGGTAGAGGCACTGATCAATAAGTCAGCGTTCTCCTCTTCCCACGTGGTCTCCCACATTACCACCGCTTCCGCTTGTCACACAACCCTCGCCATCACTACCCCACTATCACACCACTTCCATCTTCACCATTGTCATTTCAGTATCGCCCTTTCCCTTCCACTGTGGCCAACATCACACCACCTTCCTTTTCACCGCTGTCACTCCATCGCCACTTTCACCACCCCTCCATCACCATCACACCAGCCAGGGGACGCTCGCCTCGTATCCATTTCTTTCAAGAACACAAACAATACACTGCAGTAGTCCTACTGGTCAATAACAAGGCTAGTGCTATATATTCATGGTACCGGCAGTTATGTTAATAACACAATATGCTTTCAACCACATATTGTTCCATTAACACAGGCAGGTCCTACACACCCAGTCTTGCCTACATAGTACAAATACTAGGTAATCTTCGACAAATTATGAAATAGAGACTTATGCAATACCTAGGATGTTTTATTAAGGAGAAGCCTCGATCACAAGCACAAATGCTGTTACATGGAAGATTTCGTGTAACTGCATCTGTGTCGAGTTCTCATCGTATCGGTATTTTTTTTTTTATCAATATCTACACAGCAAATGTGATAAATCATATACACTGAGGTATCTAAGTAGAGCCCACTGGCAAGGCTGCATCTGCCCTTATTACCACCTTCCCCAGATAAAACATGTAAGAAATATTTAAAGAGAGGCATAAGAATAAAGAACTCTTTGCCATGCGAGAATCTTGACTCCTTAATCATTACTGAAAGTCACTAGTGAATGCACCAGCCTCCCATAATGACTAGGAACATATAAGAATTGTTAACTAAGGCTGAATGTAGAAATGAGAGTAAGAGAGTGTCTTATGCTCTTCATACAAAATAATCTTGAGTTTTTCAAGGAGGGTGCCATGGTGCCTTGTTCCCGTTCCCCTTCCACAGATCATCTGATCATTTACCATTCCGCAGCAGCTGTATGACCCTTAAGAGTTCCGTGCTTTCACGTAGGTTAGATCAAGTTTTTCAGGAAACAGGACAGATCTTTCCTGGCGCGGGTCTTAAGTCATGTGATGACCCGCAGCTGGAGCTTTTGCTCATCTGACCGAGGCCTTCCACTGGCTTACCGGTCCACCCCCTTTAAAAAATAAGGCTTTACAATTGTTGGGCTTTCCCGTGTCATGGTTTGGTGCGAGTTAGTTGATCCTCATTACTGCCGTCCTACTAGGGTGCAGTTACTCGATTATACTTTCTGCAGCACAAGTGGGTTATGCAGTAAAACTCCGTCCGCTAATTCAGCCTGTAAATACATATTGAAGTGTTGCACACTTGAAGTTTTCCACATTAGTTCTGTGATTTTTGTTTAATGTAAACATGGCTCTTGCTCCAGCTGTGTAAACATGGCTTTTGCTCCAGCTGTGTAAACATGGCTTTTGCTCCAGTTGTGTAAACATGGCTTTTGCTCCAGCTGTGTAAACATGGCTCTTGCTCCAGCTGTGTAAACATGGCTCTTGCTCCAGCTGTGTAAACATGGCTCTTGCTCCAGCTGTGTAAACATGGCTCTTCTTCCAGCCGTGTCGAAGTGTCGTATACTTCTGCCGTATAATACGTGTGAATTTATGAGTGGTTAATGCAACACTTGACATAATGAATATACGTAAAGTTCTAAGAAAGTGAAGTGGACTTCTCTAGTATCGCGTGATGTGAATCACTGAGGTGGATATCTTAGCCTAAAATTAGAATTTTGTACTCGTACCTCTCGCCAACCATTTGTGCGGCTTTATTTAGTCTGAACTGAAGTTTTATTTACGCAGCTGTTACAGTGCTGTTGACAAACAGTAGCAGAGTAGTTGGCAACACTACCCGTGACTGAATTTCAGCTCGTCTGGGAGTATTAGAAGCTAAGGAAAGTAGATAAAATGGTTCAGAGAACCTACAGTATATAACCCCCTTTGCGCGTATGTTGTATTCTTTACAAGACTGATGGACTGACTACAACGATTCCAGGTTGTGGGGACTGATTACCCCAAACTCCTTTTGATTTTCATCCACTCTTCTTTGTATTGGCCTGGTGAAACCACTGTGTGGCGAAACGTTTCCACAATAAAGATACCCAAGTGTTGTACATATATCATTAGAAGCTAAGACATCATTCAGAAGGAGAGAGGAAGTGTGGTAATAAATGACTGACAGGAAGAGAATAAAATATAAGATAAACGGGAGTGAAGGGGCAGATGTGGAGAGCGTGAAATCCCAAGTACCTTGGGTAGATTGAGTAACAGACTGGACACACTTGTCGCGAGGGGCACAACTCACACAGAAACAAGAAAAGGAAGGTTACCGTATTTATCGACGTCCAGCTAAGTACTGTTGATTTAAGATGGTGGTCGAAATGAATGGTTCCTCCTAGTACGAGCCAATAGACCTACTGCAGTGTTTCTCTGATTTTTGTTCCTATTATTGATAATAATAATAATAATAATAATAATCTTTAGTTCTACAAGTGCATGCTACAACTTATACAGACCTAGCTGATATCAATGACACATAAAGCCCCTGGTATGCAGAGTATTTCGGGCAACCTAGGTTATGTCCCCAGGATGCGACCCCCACTAGCCTGCTAGCACCCAGGTACATACTTGTTGCTAGGTGAACAGGTACAGCAGGTGTCTTAAGGAAACACCCTTAATGTTTCCACCCTTACCGGGGATCGAACCACGGATACTCAATGTGTGAGCTGAGTGCGCTACCAACCGAGCTACGGGTCACCAAAATAATTAGCAAGGTAGGACAAACATACAGTTAAGAAACTTCCCTGGAGTATAGAGTAGTATACTGGGTTGATGAAAGTCACAGAAACCACAACTTAAGCAATTATTAAACCACAATTTGGAGAGAGAACTTCAGATGTCTTTTCGCTTTCCCTTAGGGATTCGTGAAATTTCAACATAAACAGTGACTGTAGATGAATGGTTCAAAGAACCGACATGTTGTTAAATTACACATGTGCAACTCTTGGATATCTTTATTGAGGAAACGTTTCGCCACACAGTGGCTTCATCAGTCCATACATAAGAGAAACTTGACTTAAGAAATCGTAATGACACGATTGCAAATAAACCATACCCCCGGCCGGGATTGAACCCGCGGTCATAGAGTCTCAAAACTCCAGCCCGTCGCGCTAGCGCGACGGGCTGGAGTTTTGAGACTCTATGACCGCGGGTTCAATCCCGGCCGGGGGTATGGTTTATAAGAGAAACTTGAAGAACAGGAGGAGAATGAGGTAATCAGTCCCTCAACCTTGAGTCGATGTGGTCAGTCCATCAATCTTGAATAGATATTCTATTCAGTCCATCAATCTTGAATAGGTATTCTATTGAAGATTGATGGACTGACCACATCGACTCAAGGTTGAGGGACTGATTACCTCATTCTCCTCCTGTTCTTCAAGTTTCTCCTATGTATGGACTGATGAAGCCACTGTGTGGCGAAACTTTTCCTCAATAAAGATACCCAAGAGTTGCACATGTGTCTAATTTAACATAAACAGTGACTCTGGATGTTAAGGTTCAAGGCTCTCTGTCTTCATTTGTAACATTCATAATACAGTGGATTAATTTTGCTATCCTTCTCTATGTTCTCCAGTGCATATGGATTCGTTATGTAATATGGAGACCAGAATTGCACCACATGATCTAAACAAGGCCATAGTAATGCAGTTTAGACGCATACAACTCTTCCGTGAGCGAAAGGTCGTTATTATAGTGTTGTATAGTGCTTGACGCTGTATGACCCTGGTGGGTTTAGCGCTTAGTTTTGATTATATATAATCTACACTCCTTGTGTGTCCTATTGTCCAGTGAAATATATTGTCTGTAGAAAGAGACAAAATAATTCGACACATTTTCTTCAGAAAGAGTAAACGAAAGAAACTTCTAGATACTTAAATATTCCAAAGTATATTATTCTTTTCGTATTTCAAATTAATTGAAATTACGTGTCTTGAACTAGTTGATATGTTTAAAACTTATCGACTGCACGTGGTCATTTAGGTCGCAGTTCGCCTGTACACTACCTTACTGAGACTCGCGTCTGGTAACTCCACTGACAAACAGCTAAGACAAGAGATTAAGACCCCAATGGAAATATGTTACTTTGTCTGACTTTTTTGGCTTATCCTAGGTTCTCTACACATGCTGCTATGTATGATAATCTGTGTAACTGTATTTGTGTATATCTGAATAAACTTACTTGCTTACTTATTTGCTTGCTTGGCTCATCTTTAGTGCATTATGTTAGCCCCACTGTTGCACCTCGACTTCTGTTTCCTTTTTGGTACTGTTTAAGGGCCAACTATTTGTTTTTCTCCACAGCAGCTCCGCGTAACTGCTCCATCCTTCTTTTTTTTTTTTGTTTTACTTAGTTAAATATGCAGCTAAGGTATTAGCTTACCTCAGTTTATTTCGAAGTCCATCCGTATCTAAGGTACTCTATTGCCGTCCAGGATGCCACCCATAACACTTCTAACACATGGGTACCTATTTAATGGTAGGAGAACAGGGGAAGACAAATATAAGAATTCTTTATAGGTCTCTGCTTCCTTGGGAATTGAACCCAGCTTCACTTAATATTATTCTGGTTGTGTGTGTGTTATTTTATCTGTCTTTGGCTCTGGGATTATCTTCCCGACTGCTCGGTCTCAGACCAGACCTCCTAGGAAGGAAATATATTACAAATTGAAAACTAGTGAGAGGGAAAGTAAAGTTACGTGTATATTGAATGTAAGTATAACTTTGCAAGATTTTCTTGTCAAATTACATTTTTATAAGACAAAGAAAAGAGCAGCAATCTTGCCTGAGTGAAAAAAAAAAAAAACTATAGTAATAGTTGACAGGACGGTAGTAACTCAATGGATGGTTGCAATTTTTTTTATTAAAAGTTCATTTAAAAACGATGGAGTAAATTCTCAGTGCCTTGGCATAAGCAGAAAATTTGTGGTATATTTTAATAATATCGAATTAGAAAAAATTATTGGCTGATCCCAGAACTCGGCGCCCCAGCTGCTGGGGTCAGTTCTGGCATCAACAGAAGCACCTACTTGCAACACGTGGGTATCTTTATGGCCGGAATGTTTCACCTGCGTATCAGGCTGCTTTACTGGAATAGAGGGGTAAAGCTAAGGAACTGAACACCTTCAATCAAGGCTAAGGAAATGAACACCCATCTATCAGTGCTAAGGGAACGAACATCCTCAGTTAAGGCTAAGGGACTGAATGCCTTGAAATTACCTCTCATCTTCCACTGCCTCCAGTATTAAATTACCTTTGTATTCGACTGAAGAAACCTTCTGTGCAGGCAAAAACGTTTGGTCAATAAATAAATCCAGGTGTTGCTCATATTTTATTCATCAACTTTCGTCCAGCAATAACTCTTCAATATCTTTTGTGTGTGTGTGTGTGTGTGTGTGTGTGTGTGTGTGTGTGTGTGTGTGTGTGGACTTTCAACGTTGTTTAGTTTCTTTAACTATTGATTATAGTTACTGTGGGGGTAATCAACGGATATTGATGTGTTTTAATTTTACACTAAATTGTTGATGCGTGTTGGTTTTCTTTTGCATTTGTTACGTAATTTGTTTTTGATGTTTTATAAGTTATGTCTGAAGAATATTTGACTGGAGTATGTAACACGTATAAGGTTATACACATCGAGAGGTGTATGTCTGCGGTTGTACACTTAAGAGTTCACTTTAATCTCTGTAACAGGAGTTGTAGTATCCTCGACTGGTGGTGAACAGGTTACATACAGTCCTTATGACCCTTTGTGTAGGCTAGTAGTTCCCAAACTTTTTCAGGCTACCTTTCCCTTGGCTCCCAGGCCACATCTCTAGCCTCCCTCCCTACACATAAAAACACTCCTTGGTTCTAGCTTTACTTCAAATTCAAAATTCCTCAGTCTCTGGATCTTTCCACCGCCCCCAGGGGGGCGGTACCGCCCACTTCAGGAATCAACTAACCAACATGTACAATACTGAGGGGGATGTACGTATTTCTCTCGATGTATGTGTATATATACTGAGAGCAACGATGCATATACACCGAGGATGTATTTTCATTTTGGGAGCTAAAACATTGTTGACTGGACTGTAGTGTAGTCGATAGGCTGTAAAACATTGTCTGGTGGTGACAAGGTTACGCGCAGCGTTAATGCCCCGTGTAGCCATGAGGCTTTAAACCCCCATTAACTAACCAACATATATCACAGAATATTTACACGGAGAAGTATATGACACTGTGTATATACGACGAGAGGTATATTGCTCTCAGTGTATAAATATACCGAGAGTTCACTTTGTTAAATTTTAGGTATTAAATTATTCTTGACTTGGTGAATAGATATGTAGCCTTAATAACCCTAGTGTAGTCAATAGATCTTAAATCCTAATAGTCAACTAATACAGATTAAAATGCAAGTTTGAGTTGATAAAGCTCACTGCATCGGCGATACATCGGCAATTAAGTTTGCATATGTTAATAAGACACAGTATGCAGTTTATGGCATTTTACTGAGACGTTTCGCTCGCCAGAACTTCATCAATTCTTCGTGAGAAGTTATAGTCCCTGGTGGTCGAAACGTCTTTTCAATAAAATGTCCCAAAACTCATATTGTGACTTAACATATGGCTACACAAATAACCCACATATGGAAGAAAGAAACGTAGGACGACGTTTCGGTCCCACTTGGAGCATTAACTAGCCACGTTGTGCTTTTTTATTCTTTATACTTTCAGGTATATTCCACGGGCGGTATACATAGCACCAGACAATAATACTTTAATACTTACAACAGAGAAATACACCTGTGTGTATATATTTTGTTGGAATTGTATGCCATAAATAAGAATACAAAGAAAAAGGTCTAATCAGTGTTGTAAAGGCATCTTATGGATTATGATAATAAATTTAAGCGCTGAA